>NW_025728287.1:5345843-5543497 GCF_021461385.2 Schistocerca piceifrons
ATTTCCGTGTGAATTCGTCAATGGGTGGGAGTGAGGGATGCAGTAAAGAAGGATTAGTGGATCGGAAATGAGATTGTCGTATCTTAAAAGAAAATCCTGTCGTTTCCATAGAAACGTTACTCGATTTAAAAGGAGAAGTCATAGAACACATAGTATTTCATAGCGACGCAATTTCCGTGTGAATTCGTCAATGAGTGGGAGTGAGGGATGTAGTAAAGAAGGATTAGTGGATCGGAAATGAGATTGTCGTATCCCAAAAGAAAATCCTGTCGTTTCCATAGAAACGGTACGCGATTTAGAAGGAGAAGTCATAGAACACAAAGTTTTTCCTTAGCGACGCAATTTCCGTGTGAATTCGTCAATGTGTGGGAGTGAGGGATGCAATAAAGAAGGATTAGTGGATCGGAAATGTGATTGTCGTATCCCAAAAGAAAATCCTGTCGTTTCCATAGAAACGTTACTCGATTTAGAAGGAAATGTCTTAGAACCCATAGTATTTCATAGCGACGCAATTTCCGTGTGAATTCGTCAATGAGTGGGAGTGAGGGATGCAGTAAAGAAGGATTAGTGGATCGGAAATGAGATTGTCATATCTCAAAAGAAAATACTGTCGTTTCCATAGAAACGTTACTCGATGTAGAAGGAAATGTCTTAGAACACATTGTATTTCATAGCGACGCAATTTCCGTGTGAATTCGTCAATGTGTGGGAGTGAGGGATGCAGTAAAGAAGGATTAGTGGATCGGAAATGAGATTGTCGTATCCCAAAAGAAAATCCTGTCGTTTCCATAGAAACGTTACTCGATTTAGAAGGAGATGTCATAGAAGTCATAGTATTTCATAGCGACGCAATATCCGTGTGAATTCGTCTATGAGTGGGAGTGAGGGATGCAGTAAAGAAGGATTAGTGGATCGGAAATGAGATTGTCGTATCCCAAAAGAAAATCCTGTCGTTTCCATAGAAACGTTACGCGATTTAGAAGGAGAAGTCATAGAACTCAAAGTATTTCATAGCGACGCAATTTCCATGTGAATTCGTCAATGTGTGGGAGTGAGGGATGCAGTAAAGAAGGATTAGTGGATCGGAAATGTGATTGTCGTATCCCAAAAGAAAATCCTGTAGTTTCCATAGAAACGTTACTCGATTTAGAAGGAAATGTCTTAGAACCCATAGTATTTCAAAGCGACGCAATTTCCGTGTGAATTCGTCAATGAGTTGGAGTGAGGGATGCAGTAAAGAAGGATTAGTGGATCGGAAATGAGATTGTCGTATCCCAAAAGAAAATCCTGTCGTTTCCATAGAAACGTTACTCGATTTGGAAGGAAATGTCTTAGAACACATAGTATTTCAGAGCGACGCAATTTCCGTGTGAATTCGTCAATGAGTGCGAGTGAGGGATGCAGTAAAGAACGATTAGTGGATCGGAAATGAGATTGTCGTATCCCAAAAGAAAATCCTGTCGTTTCCATAGAAACGTTACTCGATTTAGAAGGAGAAGTCATAGAACCCATAGTATTTCATAGAGACGCAATTTCCGTGTGAATTCGTCAATAAGTGGAAGTGAGGGATGCAGTAAAGAAGGATTAGTGGATCGGAAATGAGATTGTCGTATCCCAAAAGAAAATCCTGTCGTTTCCATAGAAACGGTACGCGATTTAGAAGGAGAAGTCATAGAACACAAAGTTTTTCCTTTGCGACGCAATTTCCGTGTGAATTCGTCAATGTGTGGGAGTGAGGGATGCAGTAAAGAAGGATTAGTGGATCGGAAATGTGATTGTCGTATCCCAAAAGAAAATCCTGTCGTTTCCATAGAAACGTTATCCGATTTAGAAGGAAATGTCTTAGAACCCATAGTATTTCATAGCGACGCAATTTCCGTGTGAATTCGTCAATGAGTGGGAGTGAGGGATGCAGTAAAGAAGGATTAGTGGATCGGAAATGAGATTGTCATATCCCAAAAGAAAATCCTGTCGTTTCCATAGAAACGTTACTAGATTTAGAAGGAGAAGTCATAGAAACCATCGTTTTTCATAGCGACGCAATTTCCGTGTGAATTCGTCAATGAGTGGGAGTGAGGGATGCAGTAAAGAAGGATTAGTGGATCGGAAATGAGATTGTCGTATCCCAAAAGAAAAATCCTGTCGTTTCCATAGAAACGTTACTCGATTTAGAAGGAGAAGTCATAGAAGCCATAGAATTTCATAGCGACGCAATTTCCGTGTGAATTCGCCAATGAGTGGGAGTGAGGGATGCAGTAAAGAAGGATTAGTGGATCGGAAATGAGATTGTCACATCCCAAAACAAAATACTGTCGTTTCCATAGAAACGTTACTCGATGTAGAAGGAAATGTCTTAGAACACATAGCATTTCATAGCGACGCAATTTCCGTGTGAATTAGTCAATGTGTGGGAGTGAGTGATGCAGTAAAGAAGCATTAGTGGATCGGAAATGAGATTGTCGTATCCCAAAAGAAAATCCTGTCGTTTCCATAGATACGTTACTCGATTTAGAAGGTGAAGTCATAGAACACATAGTATTTCATAGCGACTCAATTTCTGTGTTAATTCGTTAATGTGAGGGAGATAGGGATGCAATAAAGAAGGAGTAGTGCATCGAGAAGGAGATGCTCGTATCGCAAAAGAAAAGCCAGTCGTTTCCATAGAAACGATACTCGATTTAGAAGGAGAAGTCATAGAACTCATAGTATATCATTGCGACGCAATTCCTGTGTTAATTCGTCAATGTGTGGGAGTGAGGGATGCAGTAAAGACGGATTAGTGGATCGGAAATGTGACTGTCGTATCCCAAAAGAAAATCCTGTCGTTTCCATAGAAACGTTACTCGATTTAGAAGGAAAAGTCATAGAAGCAATAGTATTTCATAGCGACGCAATTTCCGTGTGAATTCGTCAATGAGTGGGAGTGAGGGATGCAGTAAAGAAGGATTAGTGGATCGGAAATGAAATTGTTGTATCCCAAAAGGAAATCCTGTCGTTTCCGTAGAAACGTTATGCGATTTAGAAGGAGAAGTCATAGAACACAAAGTATTTCATAGCGACGCAATTTCCGTGTGAATTCGTCAATGTGTGGGAGTGAGGGATGCAGTAAAGAAGGATTAGTGGATCGGAAATGTGATTGTCGTATCCCAAAAGAAAATCCTGTCGTTTCCATAGAAACGTTACTCGATTTAGAAGGAAATGTCTTAGAACCCATAGTATTTCATAGCGACGCAATTTCCGTGTGAATTCGTCAATGAGTGGGAGTGAGGGATGCAGTAAAGAAGGATAAGTGGATCGGAAATAACTTTGTCGTGTCCCATAAGAAAATCCTGTCGTTTCCATAGAAACGTTACTCGATTTAGAAGGAAATGTCTTAGAACACATAGTATTTCATAGCGACGCAATTTCCGTGTGAATTCGACGATGTGTGGGAGTGAGGGATGCAGTAAAGAAGGATTAGTGGATCGGAAATGAGATTGTCGTATCCAAAAAGAAAATTCTGTCGTTTCCATGGAAACGTTACTCGATTTAGAAGGAGAAGTCATAGAAGCCATAGTATGTCATAGCGACGAAATTTCCGTGTGAATTCGTCAATGAGTGGGAGTGAGGGATGCAGTAAAGAAGGATTAGTGGATCGGAGATGAGATTGTCGTGTCCCATAAGAAAATCCTGTCGTTTCCATAGAAACGTTACTCGATTTAGAAGGAAATGTCATAGAACCCATAGTATTTCACAGCGACGCTATTTCCGTGTGAATTCGTCAATGAGTAGGAGTGAGGGATGCAGTAAACAAGGATTAGTGGATCGGAAATGAGATTGTCGTATCCCAAAAGAAAATCCTGTCGTTTCCATAGAAACGTTACTCGATTTAGAAGGAAATGTCTTAGAAAACATAGTATTTCATAGCGACGAAATTTCCGTGTGAATTCGTCAATGAGTGGGAGTGAGGGATGCAGTAAAGAAGGATTAGTGGATCGGAAATCAGATTGTCGTATCCCAAAAGAAAATCCTGTCGTTTCCATAGAAACGTTACTCGATTTGGAAGTAAATGTCTTAGAACACGTAGTATTTCATAGCGACGCAATTTCCGTGTGAATTCGTCAATGGTGGGAGTGAGGGATGCAGTAAAGAAGGATTAGTGGATCGGAAATGAGATTGTCGTATCTTAAAAGAAAATCCTGTCGTTTCCATAGAAACGTTACTCGATTTAAAAGGAGAAGTCATAGAACCCATAGTATTTCATAGCGACGCAATTTCCGTGTGAATTCGTCAATGAGTGGGAGTGAGGGATGTAGTAAAGAAGGATTAGTGGATCGGAAATGAGATTGTCGTATCCCAAAAGAAAATCCTGTCGTTTCCATTGAAACGGTACGCGATTTAGAAGGAGAAGTCATAGAACACAAAGTTTTTCCTTAGCGACGCAATTTCCGTGTGAATTCGTCAATGTGTGGGAGTGAGGGATGCAATAAAGAAGGATTAGTGGATCGGAAATGTGATTGTCGTATCCCAAAAGAAAATCCTGTCGTTTCCATAGAAACGTTACTCGATTTAGAAGGAAATGTCTTAGAACCCATAGTATTTCATAGCGACGCAATTTCCGTGTGAATTCGTCAATGAGTGGGAGTGAGGGATGCAGTAAAGAAGGATTAGTGGATCGGAAATGAGATTGTCATATCTCAAAAGAAAATACTGTCGTTTCCATAGAAACGTTACTCGATGTAGAAGGAAATGTCTTAGAACACATTGTATTTCATAGCGACGCAATTTCCGTGTGAATTCGTCAATGTGTGGGAGTGAGGGATGCAGTAAAGAAGGATTAGTGGATCGGAAATGAGATTGTCGTATCCCAAAAGAAAATCCTGTCGTTTCCATAGAAACGTTACTCGATTTAGAAGGAGATGTCATAGAAGTCATAGTATTTCATAGCGACGCAATATCCGTGTGAATTCGTCTATGAGTGGGAGTGAGGGATGCAGTAAAGAAGGATTAGTGGATCGGAAATGAGATTGTCGTATCCCAAAAGAAAATCCTGTCGTTTCCATAGAAACGTTACGCGATTTAGAAGGAGAGGTCATAGAACACAAAGTATTTCATAGCGACGCAATTTCCGTGTGAATTCGTCAATGTGTGGGAGTGAGGGATGCAGTAAAGAAGGATTAGTGGATCGGAAATGTGATTGTCGTATCCCAAAAGAAAATCCTGTAGTTTCCATAGAAACGTTACTCGATTTAGAAGGAAATGTCTTAGAACCCATAGTATTTCAAAGCGACGCAATTTCCGTGTGAATTCGTCAATGAGTTGGAGTGAGGGATGCAGTAAAGAAGGATTAGTGGATCGGAAATGAGATTGTCGTATCCCAAAAGAAAATCCTGTCGTTTCCATAGAAACGTTACTCGATTTGGAAGGAAATGTCTTAGAACACATAGTATTTCATAACGACGCAATTTCCGTGTGAATTCGTCAATGAGTGGGAGTGAGGGATGCAGTAAAGAAGGATTAGTGGATCGGAAATGAGATTGTCGTATCCCAAAAGAAAATCCTGTCGTTTCCATAGAAACGTTACTCGATTTAGAAGGAGAAGTCATAGAACCCATAGTATTTCATAGAGACGCAATTTCCGTGTGAATTCGTCAATGAGTGGAAATGAGGGATGCAGTAAAGAAGGATTAGTGGATCGGAAATGAGATTGTCGTATCCCAAAAGAAAATCCTGTCGTTTCCATAGAAACGGTACGCGATTTAGAAGGAGAAGTCATAGAACACAAAGTTTTTCCTTTGCGACGCAATTTCCGTGTGAATTCGTCAATGTGTGGGAGTGAGGGATGCAGTAAAGAAGGATTAGTGGATCGGAAATGTGATTGTCGTATCCCAAAAGAAAATCCTGTCGTTTCCATAGAAACGTTATCCGATTTAGAAGGAAATGTCTTAGAACCCATAGTATTTCATAGCGACGCAATTTCCGTGTGAATTCGTCAATGAGTGGGAGTGAGGGATGCAGTAAAGAGGGATTAGTGGATCGGAAATGAGATTGTCATATCCCAAAAGAAAATCCTGTCGTTTCCATAGAAACGTTACTAGATTTAGAAGGAGAAGTCATAGAAACCATAGTTTTTCATAGCGACGCAATTTCCGTGTGAATTCGTCAATGAGTGGGAGTGAGGGATGCAGTAAAGAAGGAGTAGTGGATCGGAAATGAGATTGTCGTATCCCAAAAGAAAAATCCTGTCGTTTCCATAGAAACGTTACTCGATTTAGAAGGAGAAGTCATAGAAGCCATAGAATTTCATAGCGACGCAATTTCCGTGTGAATTCGTCAATGAGTGGGAGTGAGGGATGCAGTAAAGAAGGATTAGTGGATCGGAAATGAGATTGTCGTATCCCAAATGAAAATCCTGTCGTTTCCATAGAAACGTTACGCGATTTAGAAGGAGAAGTCATAGAACACAAAGTATTTCATAGCGACGCAATTTCTTTGTGAATTCGTCAATGTGTGGGAGTGAGGAATGCAGTAAGGAAGGATTAGTGGATCGGAAATGTGATTGTCGTATCCCAAAAGAAAATCCTGTCGTTTCCATAGAAACGTTACTCGATTTAGAAGGAAATGTCTTAGAACCCATAGTATTTCAAAGCGACGCAATTTCCGTGTGAATTCGTCAATGAGTGGGAGTGAGGGATGCAGTAAAGAAGGATTAGTGGATCGGTAATGAGATTGTCGTATCCCAGAAGAAAATCCGGTCGTTTCCATAGAAACGATACTCGATTTAGAAGGAGAAGTCATAGAACCCATAGTATTTGATAGCGACGCAATTTCCGTGTGAATTCGTCAATGAGTGGGAGTGAGGGATGCAGTAAAGAAGGATTAGTGGATCGGAAATGTGATTGTCGTATCCCAAAAGAAAATCCTGTCGTTTCCACAGAAACGTTACGTGATTTAGAAGGAGAAGTCATAGAACACAAAGTATTTCATAGCGACGCAATTTCCGTGTGAATTCGTCAATGTGTGGGAGTGAGGGATGCAGTAAAGAAGGATTAGTGGATCGGAAATGTGATTGTCGTATCCCAAAAGAAAATCCTGTCGTTTCCATAGAAACGTTACTCGATTTAGTAGGAAATGACTTAGAACCCATAACATTTCATAGCGACGCAATTTCCGTGTGAATTCGTCAATGAGTGGGAGTGAGGGATGCAGTAAAGAAGGATTAGTGGATCAGAAATGAGATTGTCATAACCCAAAAGAAAATACTGTCGTTTCCATAGAAACGTTACTCGATGTAGAAGGAAATGTCTTAGAACACATAGTATTTCTTAGCGACGCAATTTCCGTGTGAATTCGTCAATGTGTGGGAGTGAGTGATGCAGTAAAGAAGGATTAGTGGGTCGGAAATGAGATTGTCGTATCCCAAAAGATAATCCTGTCGTTTCCATAGAAACGTTACTCGATGTAGAAGGAGAAGTCATAGAAGCCATAGTATTTCATAACGACGCAATTTCCGTGTGAATTCGTCAATGAGTGGGAGTGAGGGATGCAGTAAAGAAGGATAAGTGGATCGGAAATGAGATTGTCGTATCCCAAAAGAAAATCCTGTCGTTTCCATAGAAACGTTACGCGTTTTAGAAGGAGAAGTCATAGAACACAAAGTATTTCATAGCGACGCAATTTCCGTGTGAATTGAGGGATGCAGTAAAGAAGGATTAGTGGATCGGAAATGTGATTGTCGTATCCCAAAAGAAAATCCTGTCGTTTCCATAGAAACGTTACTCGATTTAGAAGGAAATGTCTTAGAACCCATAGTATTTCATAGCGACGCAATTTCCGTGTGAATTCGTCAATGAGTAGGAGTGAGGGATGCAGTAAAGAAGGATTAGTGGATCGGAAATGACATTGTCGTATCCCAAAGGAAAATCCTATCGTTTCCATAGAAACGTTACTCGATTTAGAAGGAGAAGTCATAGAACACGTAGTATTTCATAGCGACTCAATTTCTGTGTTAATTCGTCAATGTGAGGGAGATAGGGATGCAATAAAGAAGGAGTAGTGCATCGAGAAGGAGATGCTCGTATCGCAAAAGAAAAGCCAGTCGTTTCCATAGAAACGATACTCGATTTAGAAGGATAAGTCATAGAACCCGTAGTATATCATTGCGACGCAATTACTGTGTTAATTCGTCAATGAGTGGGAGTGAGGGATGCAGTAAAGACGGATTAGTGGATCGGAAATGTGAATGTCGTATCCCAAAAGAAAATTCTGTCTCTTTCCATAGAAACGTTACTCGATTTAGAAGGAAATGTCTTAGAAACCATAGTATATCATAGCGACGCAATTTCCGTGTGAATTCGTCAATGAGTGGGAGTGAGGGATGCAATAAAGAAGGATTAGTGGATCGGAAATGAGATTGTCATATCCCAAAAGAAAATACTGTCGTTTCCATAGAAACGTTACTCGATGTAGAAGGAAATGTCTTAGAACACATAGTATTTCATAGCGACGCAATTTCCGTGTGAATTCGCCAATGTGTTGGAGTGAGGGATGCAGTAAAGAAGGATTAGTGGATCGGAAATGAGAGTGTCGTATCCCAAAAGAAAATCCTGTCGTTTCCATAGAAACGTAACTCGATTTAGAAGGAGAAGTCATAGAACTCATAGTATTTCATAGCGACTCAATTTATGTGTTAATTCGTCAATGTGAGGGAGATAGGGATGTAATAAAGAAGGAATAGTGCATCTAGAAGGAGATGCTCGTATCGCAAAAGAAAAGCCAGTCGTTTCCATAGAAACGATACTCGATTTAGAAGGAGAAGTCATAGAACCCATAGTATTTGATAGCGAGGCAATTTCCGTGTGAATTCGTCAATGAGTGGGAGTGAGGGATGCAGTAAAGAAGGATTAGTGGATCGGAAATGTGATTGTCGTATCCCAAAAGAAAATCCTGTCGTTTCCACAGAAACGTTACGTGATTTAGAAGGAGAAGTCATAGAACACAAAGTATTTCATAGCGACGCAATTTCCGTGTGAATTCGTCAATGTGTGGGAGTGAGGGATGCAGTAAAGAAGGATTAGTGGATCGGAAATGTGATTGTCGTATCCCAAAAGAAAATCCTGTCGTTTCCATAGAAACGTTACTCGATTTAGTAGGAAATGACTTAGAACCCATAACATTTCATAGCGACGCAATTTCCGTGTGAATTCGTCAATGAGTGGGAGTGAGGGATGCAGTAAAGAAGGATTAGTGGATCGGAAATGAGATTGTCATAACCCAAAAGAAAATACTGTCGTTTCCATAGAAACGTTACTCGATGTAGAAGGAAATGTCTTAGAACACATAGTATTTCTTAGCGACGCAATTTCCGTGTGAATTCGTCAATGTGTGGGAGTGAGTGATGCAGTAAAGAAGGATTAGTGGGTCGGAAATGAGATTGTCGTATCCCAAAAGATAATCCTGTCGTTTCCATAGAAACGTTACTCGATGTAGAAGGAGAAGTCATAGAAGCCATAGTATTTCATAACGACGCAATTTCCGTGTGAATTCGTCAATGAGTGGGAGTGAGGGATGCAGTAAAGAAGGATTAGTGGATCGGAAATGAGATTGTCGTATCCCAAAAGAAAATCCTGTCGTTTCCATAGAAACGTTACGCGTTTTAGAAGGAGAAGTCATAGAACACAAAGTATTTCATAGCGACGCAATTTCCGTGTGAATTGAGGGATGCAGTAAAGAAGGATTAGTGGATCGGAAATGTGATTGTCGTATCCCAAAAGAAAATCCTGTCGTTTCCATAGAAACGTTACTCGATTTAGAAGGAAATGTCTTAGAACCCGTAGTATTTCATAGCGACGCAATTTCCGTGTGAATTCGTCAATGAGTAGGAGTGAGAGATGCAGTAAAGAAGGATTAGTGGATCGGAAATGAGATTGTCGTATCCCAAAGGAAAATCCTATCGTTTCCATAGAAACGTTACTCGATTTAGAAGGAGAAGTCATAGAACACGTAGTATTTCATAGCGACTCAATTTCTGTGTTAATTCGTCAATGTGAGGGAGATAGGGATGCAATAAAGAAGGAGTAGTGCATCGAGAAGGAGATGCTCGTATCGCAAAAGAAAAGCCAGTCGATTCCATAGAAACGATACTCGATTTAGAAGGATGAGTCATAGAACCCATAGTATATCATTGCGACGCAATTACTGTGTTAATTCGTCAATGTGTGGGAGTGAGGGATGCAGTAAAGACGGATTAGTGGATCGGAAATGTGAATGTCGTATCCCAAAAGAAAATTCTGTCTCTTTCCATAGAAACGTTACTCGATTTAGAAGGAAATGTCTTAGAAACCATAGTATATCATAGCGACGCAATTTCCGTGTGAATTCGTCAATGAGTGGGAGTGAGGGATGCAATAAAGAAGGATTAGTGGATCGGAAATGAGATTGTCATATCCCAAAAGAAAATACTGTCGTTTCCATAGAAACGTTACTCGATGTAGAAGGAAATGTCTTAGAACACATAGTATTTCATAGCGACGCAATTTCCGTGTGAATTCGCCAATGTGTTGGAGTGAGGGATGCAGTAAAGAAGGATTAGTGGATCGGAAATGAGAGTGTCGTATCCCAAAAGAAAATCCTGTCGTTTCCATAGAAACGTAACTCGATTTAGAAGGAGAAGTCATAGAACACATAGTATTTCATAGCGACTCAATTTATGTGTTAATTCGTCAATGTGAGGGAGATAGGGATGTAATAAAGAAGGAATAGTGCATCTAGAAGGAGATGCTCGTATCGCAAAAGAAAAGCCAGTCGTTTCCATAGAAACGATACTCGATTTAGAAGGAGAAGTCATAGAACCCATAGTATTTGATAGCGAGGCAATTTCCGTGTGAATTCGTCAATGAGTGGGAGTGAGGGATGCAGTAAAGAAGGATTAGTGGATCGGAAATGAGATTGTCGTATCCCAAAAAAAAAATCCTGTCGTTTCCACAGAAACGTTACGTGATTTTAAAGGAGAAGTCATAGAACACAAAGTATTTCATAGCGACGAAATTTCCGTGTGCATTCGTCAATGTGTGGGAGAGAGGGATGCAGTAAAGAAGGATTTGTGGATCGGAAATGTGATTGTCGTATCCCAAAAGAAAATCCTGTCGTTTCCACAGAAACGTTACGTGATTTAGAAGGAGAAGTCATAGAACACAAAGTATTTCATAGCGACGCAATTTCCGTGTGCATTCGTCTATGTGTGGGAGTGAGGGATGCAGTAAAGAAGGATTAGTGGATCGGAAATGTGATTGTCGTATCCCAAAAGAAAATCCTGTCGTTTCCATAGAAACGTTACTCGATTTAGAAGGAAACGTCTTAGAACCCATAGCATTTCATAGCGACGCAATTTCCATGTGAATTCGTCAATGAGTGGAAGTGAGGGATGCTGTAAAGAAGGATTAGTGGATCGGAAATGAGATTGTCATAACCCAAAAGAAAATACTGTCGTTTCCATAGAAACGTTACTCGATGTAGAAGGAAATGTCTTAGAACACATAGTATTTCATAGCGACGCAATTTCCGTGTGAATTCGTCAATGTGTGGGAGTGAGTGATGCAGTAAAGAAGGATTAGTGGGTCGGAAATGAGATTGTCGTATCCCAAAAGAAAATCCTGTCGTTTCCATAGAAACGTTACTCGATTTAGAAGGAAATGTCTTAGAGCCCATAGTATTTCAAAGCGACGCAATTTCCGTGTGAATTCGTCAATGAGTGGGAGTGAGGGATGCAGTAAAGAAGGATTAGTGGATCGGTAATGAGATTGTCGTATCCCAGAAGAAAATCCTGTCGTTTCCATAGAAACGATACTCGATTTAGTAGGAAATGACTTAGAACCCATAACATTTCATAGCGACGCAATTTCCGTGTGAATTCGACAATGAGTGGGAGTGAGGGATGCAGTAAAGAAGGATTAGTGGATCGGAAATGTGATTGTCGTATCCCAAAAGAAAATCCTGTCGTTTCCATAGAAACGTTACTCGATTTAGAAGGAAATGTCTTAGAGCCCATAGTATTTCAAAGCGACGCAATTTCCGTGTGAATTCGTCAATGAGTGGGAGTGAGGGATGCAGTAAAGAAGGATTAGTGGATCGGTAATGAGATTGTCGTATCCCAGAAGAAAATCCTGTCGTTTCCATAGAAACGATACTCGATTTAGAAGGAGAAGTCATTGAAACCACAGTATTTGATAGCGACGCAATTTCCGTGTGAATTCGTCAATGAGTGGGAGTGAGGGATGCAGTAAAGAAGGATTAGTGGATCGGAAATGAGATTGTCGTATCCCAAAAGAAAATCCTGTCGTTTCCACAGAAACGTTACGTGATTTAGAAGGAGAAGTCATAGAACACAAAGTATTTCATAGCGACGCAATTTCCGTGTGAATTCGTCAATGTGTGGGAGTGAGGGATGCAGTAAAGAAGGATTAGTGGATCGGAAATGTGATTGTCGTATCCCAAAAGAAAATCCTGTCGTTTCCATAGAAACGTTACTCGATTTAGTAGGAAATGACTTAGAACCCATAACATTTCATAGCGACGCAATTTCCGTGTGAATTCGTCAATGAGTGGGAGTGAGGGATGCAGTAAAGAAGGATATTTGGATCGGAAATGAGATTGTCATAACCCAAAAGAAAATACTGTCGTTTCCATAGAAACGTTACTCGATGTAGAAGGAAATGTCTTAGAACACATAGTATTTCATAGCGACGCAATTTCCGTGTGAATTCGTCAATGTGTGGGAGTGAGTGATGCAGTAAAGAAGGATTAGTGGGTCGGAAATGAGATTGTCGTATCCCAAAAGATAATCCTGTCGTTTCCATAGAAACGTTACTCGATGTAGAAGGATAAGTCATAGAAGCCATAGTATTTCATAACGACGCAATTTCCGTGTGAATTCGTCAATGAGTGGGAGTGAGGGATGCAGTAAAGAAGGATTAGTGGATCGGAAATGAGATTGTCGTATCCCAAAAGAAAATCCTGTCGTTTCCATAGAAACGTTACGCGTTTTAGAAGGAGAAGTCATAGAACACAAAGTATTTCATAGCGACGCAATTTCCGTGTGAATTGAGGGATGCAGTATAGAAGAATTAGTGGATCGGAAATGTGATTGTCGTATCCCAAAAGAAAATCCTGTCGTTTCCATAGAAATGTTACTCGATTTAGAAGGAAATGTCTTAGAACCCATAGTATTTCATAGCGACGCAATTTCCGTGTGAATTCGTCAATGAGTGGGAGTGAGGGATGCAGTAAAGAAGGATTAGTGGATCGGAAATAAGATTGTCGTATCCCATAAGAAAATCCTGTCGTTTCCATAGAAACGTTACTCGATTTAGAAGGAAATGTCATAGAACCCATAGTATTTCATAGCGACGCAATTTCCGTGTGAATTCGTCAATGAGTAGGAGTGAGGGATGCAGTAAAGAAGGATTAGTGGATCGGAAATGAGATTGTCGTATCCCAAAGGAAAATCCTATCGTTTCCATAGTAACGTTACTCGATTTAGAAGGAGAAGTCATAGAACACATAGTATTTCATAGCGACTCAATTTCTGTGTTAATTCGTCAATGTGAGGGAGATAGGGATGCAATAAAGAAGGAGTAGTGCATCGAGAAGGAGATGCTCGTATCGCAAAAGAAAAGCCAGTCGTTTCCATAGAAACGATACTCGATTTAGAAGGATAAGTCATAGAACCCATAGTATATCATTGCGACGCAATTACTGTGTTAATTCGTCAATGTGTGGGAGTGAGGGATGCAGTAAAGAAGGATTAGTGGATCGGAAATGTGAATGTCGTATCCCAAAAGAAAATTCTGTCTCTTTCCATAGAAACGTTACTCGATTTAGAAGGAAATGTCTTAGAAACCATAGTATATCATAGCGACGCAATTTCCGTGTGAATTCGTCAATGAGTGGGAGTGAGGGATGCAATAAAGAAGGATTAGTGGATCGGAAATGAGATTGTCATATCCCAAAAGAAAATACTGTCGTTTCCATAGAAACGTTACTCGATGTAGAAGGAAATGTCTTAGAACACATAGTATTTGATAGCGACGCAATTTCCGTGTGAATTCGTCAATGTGTGGGAGTGAGGGATGCAGTAAAGAAGGATTAGTGGATCGGAAATGAGAGTGTCGTATCCCAAAAGAAAATCCTGTCGTTTCCATAGAAACGTAACTCGATTTAGAAGGAGTAGTCATAGAACACATAGTATTTCATAGCGACTCAATTTATGTGTTAATTCGTCAATGTGAGGGAGATAGGGATGTAATAAAGAAGGAATAGTGCATCTAGAAGGAGATGCTCGTATCGCAAAAGAAAAGCCAGTCGTTTCCATAGAAACGATACTCGATTTAGAAGGAGAAGTCATAGAACCCATAGTATTTGATAGCGAGGCAATTTCCGTGTGAATTCGTCAATGAGTGGGAGTGAGGGATGCAGTAAAGAAGGATTAGTGGATCGGAAATGAGATTGTCGTATCCCAAAAAAAAATCCTGTCGTTTCCACAGAAACGTTACGTGATTTAGAAGGAGAAGTCATAGAACACAAAGTATTTCATAGCGACGCAATTTCCGTGTGCATTCGTCTATGTGTGGGAGTGAGGGATGCAGTAAAGAAGGATTAGTGGATCGGAAATGTGATTGTCGTATCCCAAAAGAAAATCCTGTCGTTTCCATAGAAACGTTACTCGATTTAGAAGGAAACGTCTTAGAACCCATAGCATTTCATAGCGACGCAATTTCCATGTGAATTCGTCAATGAGTGGAAGTGAGGGATGCTGTAAAGAAGGATTAGTGGATCGGAAATGAGATTGTCATAACCCAAAAGAAAATACTGTCGTTTCCATAGAAACGTTACTCGATGTAGAAGGAAATGTCTTAGAACACATAGTATTTCATAGCGACGCAATTTCCGTGTGAATTCGTCAATGTGTGGGAGTGAGTGATGCAGTAAAGAAGGATTAGTGGGTCGGAAATGAGATTGTCGTATCCCAAAAGATAATCCTGTCGTTTCCATAGAAACGTTACTCGATGTAGAAGGATAAGTCATAGAAGCCATAGTATTTCATAGCGACGCAATTTCCGTGTGAATTCGTCAATGAGTAGGAGTGAGGGATGCAGTAAAGAAGGATTAGTGGATCGGAAATGAGATTGTCGTATCCCAAAGGAAAATCCTATCGTTTCCATAGTAACGTTACTCGATTTAGAAGGAGAAGTCATAGAACACATAGTATTTCATAGCGACTCAATTTCTGTGTTAATTCGTCAATGTGAGGGAGATAGGGATGCAATAAAGAAGGAGTAGTGCATCGAGAAGGAGATGCTCGTATCGCAAAAGAAAAGCCAGTCGTTTCCATAGAAACGATACTCGATTTAGAAGGATAAGTCATAGAACCCATAGTATATCATTGCGACGCAATTACTGTGTAAATTCGTCAATGTGTGGGAGTGAGGGATGCAGTAAAGAAGGATTAGTGGATCGGAAATGTGAATGTCGTATCCCAAAAGAAAATTCTGTCTCTTTCCATAGAAACGTTACTCGATTTAGAAGGAAATGTCTTAGAAACCATAGTATATCATAGCGACGCAATTTCCGTGTGAATTCGTCAATGAGTGGGAGTGAGGGATGCAATATAGAAGGATTAGTGGATCGGAAATGAGATTGTCATATCCCAAAAGAAAATACTGTCGTTTCCATAGAAACGTTACTCGATGTAGAAGGAAATGTCTTAGAACACATAGTATTTGATAGCGACGCAATTTCCGTGTGAATTCGTCAATGTGTGGGAGTGAGGGATGCAGTAAAGAAGGATTAGTGGATCGGAAATGAGAGTGTCGTATCCCAAAAGAAAATCCTGTCGTTTCCATAGAAACGTAACTCGATTTAGAAGGAGTAGTCATAGAACACATAGTATTTCATAGCGACTCAATTTATGTGTTAATTCGTCAATGTGAGGGAGATAGGGATGTAATAAAGAAGGAATAGTGCATCTAGAAGGAGATGCTCGTATCGCAAAAGAAAAGCCAGTCGTTTCCATAGAAACGGTACTCGATTTAGAAGGAGAAGTCATAGAACCCATAGTATTTGATAGCGAGGCAATTTCCGTGTGAATTCGTCAATGAGTGGGAGTGAGGGATGCAGTAAAGAAGGATTAGTGGATCGGAAATGAGATTGTCGAATCCCAAAAAAAAATCCTGTCGTTTCCACAGAAACGTTACGTGATTTAGAAGGAGAAGTCATAGAACACAAAGTATTTCATAGCGACGCAATTTCCGTGTGCATTCGTCTATGTGTGGGAGTGAGGGATGCAGTAAAGAAGGATTAGTGGATCGGAAATGTGATTGTCGTATCCCAAAAGAAAATCCTGTTGTTTCCATAGAAACGTTACTCGATTTAGAAGAAAATGTCTTAGAACACATAGTATTTCATAGCGACGCAATTTCCGTGTGAATTCGTCAATGAGTGGGAGTGAGGGATGCAGTAAAGAAGGATTAGTGGATCGGAAATGAGATTGTCGTATCCCAAAAGAAACTCCTGTCGTTTCCATAGGAACGTTACTCGATTTAGAAGGAAATGTCATAGAACCCATAGAATTTCATAGCGACGCAATTTCCGTGTGAATTCGTCAATGAGAGGGAGTGAGGGATGCAGTAAAGAAGTATTAGTGGATCGGAAATGTGATTGTCGTATCCCAAAAGAAAATCCTGTCGTTTCCATAGAAACGTTACTCGATTTAGAAGGAAATGTCTTAGAACCCATAGCATTTCATAGCGACGCAATTTCCGTGTGAATTCGTCAATGAGTGGGAGTGAGGGATGCAGTAAAAAAGGATTAGTGGATCGGAAATGAGATTGTCATAACCCAAAAGAAATTACTGTCGTTTCCATAGAAACGTTACTCGATTTAGAAGGAGTAGTCATAGAACACATGGTATTTCATAGCGACTCAATTTATGTGTTAATTCGTCAATGTGAGGGAGATAGGGATGCAATAAAGAAGGAATAGTGCATCGAGAAGGAGATGCTCGTATCGCAAAAGGAAAGCCAGTCGTTTCCTTAGAAACGATGCTCGATTTAGAAGGAGAAGTCATAGAACCCATAGTATTTGATAGCGACGCAATTTCCGTGTGAATTCGTCAATGAGTGGGAGTGAGGGATGCAGTAAAGAAGGATTAGTGGATCGGAAATGAGATTGTCGTATCCCAAAAGAAAATCCTGTCGTTTCCACAGAAACGTTACGTGATTTAGAAGGAGAAGTCATAGAACACAAAGTATTTCATAGCGACGCAATTTCCGTGTGAATTCGTCAATGTGTGGGAGTGAGAAATGCAGTAAAGAAGGATTAGTGGATCGGAAATGTGATTGTCGTATCCCAAAAGAAAATCCTGTCGTTTCCATAGAAACGTTACTCGATTTAGAAGGAAATGTCTTAGAACCCATAGCATTTCATAGCGACGCAATTTCCGTGTGAATTCGTCAATGAGTGGGAGTGAGGGATGCAGTAAAGAAGGATTAGTGGATCGGAAATGAGATTGTCATAACCCAAAAGAAAATACTGTCGTTTCCATAGAAACGTTACTCGATGTAGAAGGAAATGTCTTAGAACACATAGTATTTCATAGCGACGCAATTTCCGTGTGAATTCGTCAATGTGTGGGAGTGAGTGATGCAGTAAAGAAGGATTAGTGGATCGGAAATGATATTGTCGTATCCCAAAAGATAATCCTGTCGTTTCCATAGAAACGTTACTCGATGTAGAAGGAGAAGTCATAGAAGTCATAGTATTTCATAACGACGCAATATCCGTGTGAAATTGTCAATGAGTGGGAGTGAGGGATGGAGTCAAGAAGGATTAGTTCATCGGAAATGAGGTTGTCCTATCCCAAAAGAAAATCCTGTCGTTTCCATAGAAACGTTACGCGATTTAGAAGGAGAAGTCATAGAACACAAAGTATTTCATAGCGACGCAATTTCCATGTGAATTGAGGGATGCAGTAAAGAAGGATTAGTGGATCGGAAATGTGATTGTCGTATCCCAAAAGAAAATCCTGTCGTTTCCATAGAAACGTTACTCGATTTAGAAGGAAATGTCTTAGAACCCAGAGTATTTCATAGCGACGCAATTTCCGTGTGAATTCGTCAATGAGTGGGAGTGAGGGATGCAGTAAAGAAGGATTAGTGGATCGGAAATAAGGTTGTCGTATCCCATAAGAAAATCCTGTCGTTTCCATAGAAACGTTACTCGATTTAGAAGGAAATGTCATAGAACCCATAGTATTTCATAGCGACGCGATTTCCGTGTGAATTCGTCAATGTGAGGGAGTGAGGGATGCAGTAAAGAAGGATTAGTGGATCGGAAATGAGATTGTCGTATCTCAAAAGAAAATCCTGTCGTTTCCATAGAAACGTTACTCGATTTAGAAGAAAATGTCTTAGAACACATAAAATTTCATAGCGACGCAATTTCCGTATGAATTCGTCAATGTGTGGGAGTGAGGGATGCAGTAAAGAAGGGTTAGTGGATCGGAAATGAGATAGTCGTATCCCGAAAGAAAATCCTGTCGCTTCCATAGAAACGTTACTCGATTTAGAAGGAGAAGTCATAGAACCCATAGAATTTCATAGCGACGCAATTTCCGTGTGAATTCGTCAATGAGAGGGAGTGAGGGATGCAGTAAAGAAGTATTAGTGGATCGGAAATGTGATTGTCGTATCCCAAAAGAAAATCCTGTCGTTTCCATAGAAACGTTACTCGATTTAGAAGGAAATGTCTTAGAACACACAGTATTTCATGGCGACGCAATTTCCGTGTGAATTCGTCAATGAGTGGGAGTGAGTGATGCAGCATAGAAGCATTAGTGGATCGGAAATGAGATTTTCGTATCCCAAAAGAAAATCCTGTCGTTTCCATAGAAACTTTACTCGATTTAGAAGGAGAAGTCATAGAACACGTAGTATTTCATAGCTACTCAATCTCTGTGTTCATTCGTCAATGTGAGGGAGCTAGGGATGCAATAAAGGAGGAATAGTGCATCGAGAAGGAGATACTCGTATCGCAAAAGAAAAGGCAGTCGTTTCCTTATAAACGATACTCGATTTAGAAGGAGAAGTCATAGAACCCATAGTATTTCATTGCGACGCAAAAGCTGTGTTACATCGTCAATGTGTGGGAGTGAGGGATGCAGTAAAGAAGGATTAGTGGATCGGAAATGTATTTGTCGTATCCCAAAAGAAAATCCCGTAGTTTCCATAGAAACGTTACTCGATTTAGAAGGAGAAGTCATAGAACCCATAGTATTTCATAGCGACGCAATTTCCGTGTGAATTCGTCAATGTGTGGGAGTGAAGGATGCAGTAAAGAAGGATTAGTGGATCGGAAATGTGATTGTCCTATCCCAAAAGAAAATCCTGTCGTTTCCATAGAAACGTTACTCGATTTAGGAGAAAATGTCTTAGCACACATAGTATTTCATAGCGACGAAATTTCCGTGTGAATTCGTCAATGAGTGGGAGTGAGGGATGCAGTAAAGAAGGATTAGTGGATCGGAAATGAGATTGTCGTATCCCAAAAGAAAATCCTGTCGTTTCCATAGAAACGTTACTCGATTTGGAAGGAAATGTCTTAGAACACATAGTATTTCATAGCGACGCAATTTCCGTGTGAATTCGTCAATGAGTGGGAGTGAGGGATGCAGTAAAGAAGGATTAGTGGATCGGAAATGAGATTGTCGTATCCCAAAAGAAAATCCTGTCGTTTCCATAGAAACGTTACTCGATTTAGAAGAAGAAGTCATAGAACCCATAGTATTTCATAGCGACGCAATTTCCGTGTGAATTCGTCAATGAGTGGGAGTGAGGGATGCAGCAAAGAAGGATTAGTGGATCGGAAATGAGATTGTCGTATCCCAAAAGAAAATCCTGTCGTTTCCATAGAAACGTTACTCGATTTAGAAGGAGAAGTCATAGAACCCATAGTATTTCATAGCGACGCAATTTCCGTGTGAATTCGTCAATGAGAGGGAGTGAGGGATGCAGTAAAGAAGGATTAGTGGATCGGAAATGAGATTGTCGTATCCCAAAAGAAAATTCTGTCGTATCCATAGAAACGTTACTCGATTTAGAAGGAAATGTCTTAGAACACATAGTATTTCATAGCGACGCAATTTCCGTGTGAATACGTCAATGGGTGGGAGTGAGGGTTGCAGTAAAGAAGGATTAGTGGATCGGAAATGAGATTGTCGTATCCCAAAAGAAAATCCTGTCGTTTCAATAGAAACGTTACTCGATTTAGAAGGAAATGTCTTAGAACACATAGTATTTCATAGCGACGCAATTTCCGTCTGAATTCGTCAATGTGTGGGAGTGAGGGATGCAGTAAAGAAGGATTAGTGGATCGGAAATGTGATTGTCGTATCCCAAAAGAATATCCTGTCGTTTCCATAGAAACGTTACTCGATTTAGAAGGAAATGTCTTAGAACACATAGTATTTCATAGCGACGCAATTTCCGTGTGAATTCGTCAATGAGTGGGAGTGAGGGATGCAGTAAAGAAGGATTAGTGGATCGGAAATGATATTGCCGTATCCCAAAAGAAAATCCTGTCGTTTCCATAGAAACGATGCTCGATTTAGAAGGAGAAGTCATAGAACCCATAGTATTTCATAGCGACGCAGTTTCCGTGTGAATTCGTCAATGTGTGGGAGTGAGGGATGCAGTAAAGAAGGATTAGTAGATCGGAAATGAGATTGTCGTATCCCAAAAGAGAATCCTGTCGTTTCCATAGTAACGTTACTCGATTTAGAAGGAAATATCTTGGAACACATAGTATTTCATAGCGACTCAATTTCTGTGTGAATTCGTCAATGTGTGGGATTGAGGGATGCAGTAATGCAGGATTAGTTGATCGGAAATGTGATTGTCGTATCCCAAAAGAAAATCCAGTCGTTTCCAAAGAAACGTTACTCGATTTAGAAGTAAATGTCTTAGAACTCATAGTATTTCATAGCGACGCAATTCCCGTGTGAATTCGTCAATGAGTGGGTGTGAGGGATGCAGTAAAGAATGATTAGTGGATCGCAAATGTGATTGTCGTATCCCAAAAGAAAATCCTGTCGTTTCCATAGAAACGTTACTCGATTTAGAAGGAAATGTCTTAGAACCCATAGTATTTCATTGCGACGCAATTTCCGTGTGAATTCGTCAATGAGTGGGTGTGAGGGATGCAGCAAGGAAGGATTAGTGGATCGGAAATGAGATTGTCGTATCCCAAAAGAAAATCCTGTCGTTTCCTTAGAAACGTTCCTCGATTTAGAAGGAAATGTCTTAGAACACATAGTATTTCATAGCGGCGCAATTTCCGTGTGAATTCGTCAATGTGTGGGAGTGAGGGATGCAGTAAAGAAGGATTAGTGGTTCGGAAATGTGATTGTCGTATCCCAAAAGAAAATCCTGTCGTTTCCATAGAAACGTTACTCGATTTAGAAGGAGAAGTCATAGAACCCATAGTATTTCACAGCGACGCAATTTCCGTGTGAATTCGTCAATGTGTGGGAGTGAGGGATGCTGTAAAGAAGGATTAGTGGATCGGAAATGAGATTGTCGTATCCCAAAAGAAAATCCTGTCCTTTCCATAGAAACGTTACTCGATTTAGAAGGAGAAGTCATAGAACTCATAGTATTTCATAGCGACGCAATTTCCTTGTGAATTCGTCAATGTGTGGGAGCGAGGGATGCAGTAAAGAGGGATTAGTGGATCGGAAATGAGATTGTCGTATCCCAAAAGAAAATCCTGTCGTTTCCAGAGAAGCATTACTCTATTTAGAAGGAGAAGTCATAGAACACGTAGTATTTCATAGCTACTCAATCTCTGTGTTCATTCGTCAATGTGAGGGAGCTAGGGATGCAATAAAGGAGGAATAGTGCATCGAGAAGGAGATACTCGTATCGCAAAAGAAAAGCCAGTCGTTTCCTTATAAACGATACTCGATTTAGAAGGAGAAGTCATAGAACCCATAGTATTTCATTGCGACGCAAAAGCTGTGTTACATCGTCAATGTGTGGGAGTGAGGGATGCAGTAAAGAAGGATTAGTGGATCGGAAATGTATTTGTCGTATCCCAAAAGAAAATCCCGTAGTTTCCATAGAAACGTTACTCGATTTAGAAGGAGAAGTCATAGAACCCATAGTATTTCATAGCGACGCAATTTCCGTGTGAATTCGTCAATGTGTGGGAGTGAAGGATGCAGTAAAGAAGGATTAGTGGATCGGAAATGTGATTGTCCTATCCCAAAAGAAAATCCTGTCGTTTCCATAGAAACGTTACTCGATTTAGGAGAAAATGTCTTAGCACACATAGTATTTCATAGCGACGAAATTTCCGTGTGAATTCGTCAATGAGTGGGAGTGAGGGATGCAGTAAAGAAGGATTAGTGGATCGGAAATGAGATTGTCGTATCCCAAAAGAAAATCCTGTCGTTTCCATAGAAACGTTACTCGATTTGGAAGGAAATGTCTTAGAACACATAGTATTTCATAGCGACGCAATTTCCGTGTGAATTCGTCAATGAGTGGGAGTGAGGGATGCAGTAAAGAAGGATTAGTGGATCGGAAATGAGATTGTCGTATCCCAAAAGAAAATCCTGTCGTTTCCATAGAAACGTTACTCGATTTAGAAGAAGAAGTCATAGAACCCATAGTATTTCATAGCGACGCAATTTCCGTGTGAATTCGTCAATGAGTGGGAGTGAGGGATGCAGTAAAGAAGGGTTAGTGGATCGGAAATGAGATAGTCGTATCCCGAAAGAAAATCCTGTCGCTTCCATAGAAACGTTACTCGATTTAGAAGGAGAAGTCATAGAACCCATAGAATTTCATAGCGACGCAATTTCCGTGTGAATTCGTCAATGAGAGGGAGTGAGGGATGCAGTAAAGAAGTATTAGTGGATCGGAAATGTGATTGTCGTATCCCAAAAGAAAATCCTGTCGTTTCCATAGAAACGTTACTCGATTTAGAAGGAAATGTCTTAGAACACACAGTATTTCATGGCGACGCAATTTCCGTGTGAATTCGTCAATGAGTGGGAGTGAGTGATGCAGCATAGAAGCATTAGTGGATCGGAAATGAGATTTTCGTATCCCAAAAGAAAATCCTGTCGTTTCCATAGAAACTTTACTCGATTTAGAAGGAGAAGTCATAGAACACGTAGTATTTCATAGCTACTCAATCTCTGTGTTCATTCGTCAATGTGAGGGAGCTAGGGATGCAATAAAGGAGGAATAGTGCATCGAGAAGGAGATACTCGTATCGCAAAAGAAAAGCCAGTCGTTTCCTTATAAACGATACTCGATTTAGAAGGAGAAGTCATAGAACCCATAGTATTTCATTGCGACGCAAAAGCTGTGTTACATCGTCAATGTGTGGGAGTGAGGGATGCAGTAAAGAAGGATTAGTGGATCGGAAATGTATTTGTCGTATCCCAAAAGAAAATCCCGTAGTTTCCATAGAAACGTTACTCGATTTAGAAGGAGAAGTCATAGAACCCATAGTATTTCATAGCGACGCAATTTCCGTGTGAATTCGTCAATGTGTGGGAGTGAAGGATGCAGTAAAGAAGGATTAGTGGATCGGAAATGTGATTGTCCTATCCCAAAAGAAAATCCTGTCGTTTCCATAGAAACGTTACTCGATTTAGGAGAAAATGTCTTAGCACACATAGTATTTCATAGCGACGAAATTTCCGTGTGAATTCGTCAATGAGTGGGAGTGAGGGATGCAGTAAAGAAGGATTAGTGGATCGGAAATGAGATTGTCGTATCCCAAAAGAAAATCCTGTCGTTTCCATAGAAACGTTACTCGATTTGGAAGGAAATGTCTTAGAACACATAGTATTTCATAGCGACGCAATTTCCGTGTGAATTCGTCAATGAGTGGGAGTGAGGGATGCAGTAAAGAAGGATTAGTGGATCGGAAATGAGATTGTCGTATCCCAAAAGAAAATCCTGTCGTTTCCATAGAAACGTTACTCGATTTAGAAGAAGAAGTCATAGAACCCATAGTATTTCATAGCGACGCAATTTCCGTGTGAATTCGTCAATGAGTGGGAGTGAGGGATGCAGCAAAGAAGGATTAGTGGATCGGAAATGAGATTGTCGTATCCCAAAAGAAAATCCTGTCGTTTCCATAGAAACGTTACTCGATTTAGAAGGAGAAGTCATAGAACCCATAGTATTTCATAGCGACGCAATTTCCGTGTGAATTCGTCAATGAGAGGGAGTGAGGGATGCAGTAAAGAAGGATTAGTGGATCGGAAATGAGATTGTCGTATCCCAAAAGAAAATTCTGTCGTATCCATAGAAACGTTACTCGATTTAGAAGGAAATGTCTTAGAACACATAGTATTTCATAGCGACGCAATTTCCGTTTGAATTCGTCAATGTGTTGGAGTGAGGGATGCAGTAAAGAAGGATTAGTGGATCGGAAAAGTGATTGTCGTATCCCAAAAGAAAATCCTGTCGATTCCATAGAAACGTTACTCGATTTAGTAGGAAATGTCTTAGAACACATAGTATTTCATAGCGGCGCAATTTCCGGGTGAATACGTCAATGAGTGGGAGTGAGGGATGCAGTAAAGAAGGATTAGTGGATCGGAAATGAGATAGTCGTATCCCAAAAGAAAATTCTGTCGTTTCCATAGAAAAGTTACTCGATTTAGAAGGAAATGTCTTAGAACACATAGTATTTCATAGCGACGCAATTTCCGTGTGAATTCGCCAATGAGTGGGAGTGAGGGATGCAGTATAGAAGGATTAGCGGATCGGATATGACATTGTCGTATCCCAAAAGAAAATCCTGTCGTTTCCATAGAAACGTTACTCGATTTAGAAGGAGAAGTCATAGAACCCATAGTATTTCATAGCGACGCAATTTCCGTGTGAATACGTCAATGGGTGGGAGTGAGGGTTGCAGTAAAGAAGGATTAGTGGATCGGAAATGAGATTGTCGTATCCCAAAAGAAAATCCTGTCGTTTCAATAGAAACGTTACTCGATTTAGAAGGAAATGTCTTAGAACACATAGTATTTCATAGCGACGCAATTTCCGTCTGAATTCGTCAATGTGTGGGAGTGAGGGATGCAGTAAAGAAGGATTAGTGGATCGGAAATGTGATTGTCGTATCCCAAAAGAATATCCTGTCGTTTCCATAGAAACGTTACTCGATTTAGAAGGAAATGTCTTAGAACACATAGTATTTCATAGCGACGCAATGTCCGTGTGAATTCGTCAATGAGTGGGAGTGAGGGATGCAGTAAAGAAGGATTAGTGGATCGGAAATGATATTGCCGTATCCCAAAAGAAAATCCTGTCGTTTCCATAGAAACGATGCTCGATTTAGAAGGAGAAGTCATAGAACCCATAGTATTTCATAGCGACGCAGTTTCCGTGTGAATTCGTCAATGTGTGGGAGTGAGGGATGCAGTAAAGAAGGATTAGTAGATCGGAAATGAGATTGTCGTATCCCAAAAGAGAATCCTGTCGTTTCCATAGTAACGTTACTCGATTTAGAAGGAAATATCTTGGAACACATAGTATTTCATAGCGACTCAATTTCTGTGTGAATTCGTCAATGTGTGGGATTGAGGGATGCAGTAATGAAGGATTAGTTGATCGGAAATGTGATTGTCGTATCCCAAAAGAAAATCCAGTCGTTTCCAAAGAAACGTTACTCGATTTAGAAGTAAATGTCTTAGAACTCATAGTATTTCATAGCGACGCAATTCCCGTGTGAATTCGTCAATGAGTGGGTGTGAGGGATGCAGTAAAGAAGGATTAGTGGATCGCAAATGTGATTGTCGTATCCCAAAAGAAAATCCTGTCGTTTCCATAGAAACGTTACTCGATTTAGAAGGAAATGTCTTAGAACCCATAGTATTTCATTGCGACGCAATTTCCGTGTGAATTCGTCAATGAGTGGGTGTGAGGGATGCAGCAAGGAAGGATTAGTGGATCGGAAATGAGATTGTCGTATCCCAAAAGAAAATCCTCTCGTTTCCTTAGAAACGTTCCTCGATTTAGAAGGAAATGTCTTAGAACACATAGTATTTCATAGCGGAGCAATTTCCGTGTGAATTCGTCAATGTGTGGGAGTGAGGGATGCAGTAAAGAAGGATTAGTGGTTCGGAAATGTGATTGTCGTATCCCAAAAGAAAATCCTGTCGTTTCCATAGAAACGTTACTCGATTTAGAAGGAGAAGTCATAGAACCCATAGTATTTCACAGCGACGCAATTTCCGTGTGAATTCGTCAATGTGTGGGAGTGAGGGATGCTGTAAAGAAGGATTAGTGGATCGGAAATGAGATTGTCGTATCCCAAAAGAAAATCCTGTCCTTTCCATAGAAACGTTACTCGATTTAGAAGGAGAAGTCATAGAACTCATAGTATTTCATAGCGACGCAATTTCCTTGTGAATTCGTCAATGTGTGGGAGCGAGGGATGCAGTAAAGAGGGATTAGTGGATCGGAAATGAGATTGTCGTATCCCAAAAGAAAATCCTGTCGTTTCCAGAGAAGCATTACTCTATTTAGAAGGAGAAGTCATAGAACACTTAGTTTTTCATAGCGATGCAATTGCTGTGTTAATTCGTCAATGAGAGGGAGCTAGGGATGCAATAAAGAAGGAATAGCGAATCGAGAAGGAGATACTCGAATCGCAATAGAAAAGCCAGTAGTTTCCATTGAAACGTTACTCGATTTAGAAGGAGAAGTCATAGAACCCATACTATTTCATTGCGACACAATTGCTGTGTTAATTCGCCAATGTGTGGGGGTGAGGGATGCAGTAAAGAAGGATTAGTGGATCGGAAATGTGATTGTCGTATCCCAAAAGAAAATCCTGTCGTTTCCATAGAAACGTTACTCGATTTAGAAGGAAATGTCTTACAACACATAGTATTTCATAGCGACGCAATTTCCGTGTGAATTCGTCAATGAGTGGGAGTGAGGGATGCAGTAAAGAAGGATTAGTGGATCGGAAATGATATTGTCGTATCCCAAAGGAAAGTCCTGTCGTTTTCATAGAAATGTTACTCGATTCAGAAGGAAATGTCTTAGAACCCATGGTATTTCATTGCCACGCAATTCCCGTGTGAATTCGTCAATGAGTGGGTGTGAGGGATGCAGTAAAGAAGGATTAGTGGATCGGAAATGAGATTGTCGTATCCCAAAAGAAAATCCTGTCGTTTCCATAGAAACGTTACTAGATTTAGAAGGAGAAGTCATAGAACCCATAGTATTTCATTGCGACGCAATTTCCGTGTGAATTCGTCAATGAGTGGGTGTGAGGGATGCAGTAAAGAAGGATTAGTGGATCGGAAATGAGATTGTCGTATCCCATAAGAAAATCCTGTCGTTTCCATAGAAACGTTACTCGATTTAGAAGGAAATGTCTTAGAACACGTAGTATTTCATAGCGGCGCAATTTCCGTGTGAATTCGTCAATGTGTGGGAGTGAGGGATGCAGTAAAGAAGGATTAGAGGTTCGGAAATGTGATTGTCGTATCCCAAAAGAAAATCCTGTCGTTTCCATAGAAACGTTACTCGATTTAGAAGGAGAAGTCATAGAACCCATAGTATTTCATTGCGACACAATTTCCGTGTGAATCGTCAATGAGTGGGAGTGAGGGATGCAGTAAAGAAGGATTAGTGGATCGGAAATGAGATTGTCGTATCCCAAAAGAAAGTCCTGTCGTTTTCATAGAAATGTTACTCGATTCAGAAGGAAATGTCTTAGAACCCA
The DNA here is from genome assembly GCF_021461385.2 of Schistocerca piceifrons. Classification (NCBI taxonomy): domain Eukaryota; kingdom Metazoa; phylum Arthropoda; class Insecta; order Orthoptera; family Acrididae; genus Schistocerca; species Schistocerca piceifrons. The sequence continues at coordinate 5,373,645 of NW_025728287.1, forward strand.
TGGTATTTCATTGCCACGCAAATCCCGTGTGAATTCGTCAATGAGTTGGTGTGAGGGATGCAGTAAAGAAGGGTTAGTGGATCGGAAATGTGATTGTCGTATCCCAAAAGAAAATCCTGTCATTTCCATAGAAACGTTACTCTATGTAGAAGGAAATGTCTTAGAACACATAGTATATCATGGCGACGCAATTTCCGTGTGAATTCGTCAATGTGTGGGAGTGAGGGATGCAGTAAAGAAGGATTAGTGGATCGGAAATGTGATTGTCGTATCCCAAAAGAAAATTCTGTCGTTTCCATAGAAACGTTACTCGATTTAGAAGGAGAAGTCATAGAACCCATAGTAATTCATAGCGACGCAATTTCCGTGTGAATTCGACAATGTGTGAGAGTGAGGGATGCAGTAAAGAAGGATTAGTGGATCGGAAATGAGATTGTCGTATCCCAAAAGAAAATCCTGTCGTTTCTATAGAAACGTTACTCGGTGTAGAAGGAGGGATGCAGTAAAGAGGGATTAGTGGATTGGAAATGAGATTGTCCTATCCCAAAAGAAAATCCTGTCGTTTCCATAGAAACGTTACTCGATTTAGAAGGAAATGTCTTAGAACACATAGTATTTCATAGCGACGCAATTTCCTTGTGAATTCGTCAATGTGTGGGAGTGTGGGATAAAGTAAGGAAGGATTAGTGGATCTGAAATGTGACTGTCGTATCCCAAAAGAAAATCCTGTCGTTTCCATAGAAACGTTACTCGAATTAGAAGGAAATGTCTTAGACCACATAGTATTTCATAGCGACGCAATTTCCGTGTGAATTCGTCAATGAGTGGGAGTGAGGGATGCAGTAGAGAAGGATTAGTGCATCGGAAATGAGATTGCCGTATCCCAAAAGATAATCCTGTCGTTTCCATAGAAACGTTACTCGATTTAGAAAGAGAAGCCATAGAACCCATAGTATTTCATAGCGACGCAATTTCCGTGTGAATTCGTCAATGAGTGGGCGTGAGGGATGCAGTAAAGAAGGATTAGTGGATCGGAAATGTGATTGTGGTATTTCAAATGAAAATCCTGTCATTTCCATATTAACGTTACACGATTTAGAAGGAAATGTCTTAGAACACATAGTATTCCATGGCGACGCAATTTCCGTGTGAATTCGTCAATGAGTGGGAGTGAGGGATGCAGTAAAGAAGGATTAGTGGATCGGAAATGAGATTGTCGTATCCCAAAAGAAAATCCTGTCGTTTCCTTAGAAACGTTACCCTATTTAGAAGAAAATGCCTTAGAACACATAGTATTTCATAGCGACGCAATTTCCGTGTGAATTCGTCAATGAGTGGGAGTGAGGGACGCAGTAAAGAAGGATTAGTGGATCGGAAATGTGATTGTCGTATCCCAAAAGAAAATCCTTTCGTTTCCATAGATACGTTACTCGATTTATAAGGAAATGTCTTTGAACACATAGCATTTCATAGCGACGCAATTTCCGTGTGAATTCGTCAATGAGTGGGAGTGAGGGATGCAGTGAAGAAGGATTAGTGGATCGGAAATGAGATTGACGTTTCTCAAAAGAAAATCCTGTCGTTTCCATAGAAACGTTACTCGGTTTAGAAGGAGAAGTCATAGAACCCATAGTATTTCATAGCGACGCAATTTCCGTGTGAATTCGTCAATGTGTGGGAGTGAGGGATGCTGTAAAGAAGGATTAGTGGATCGGAAATGTGATTGTCGTATCCCAAAAGAAAATCCTTTCGTTTCCATAGATACGTTACTCGATTTATAAGGAAATGTCTTTGAACACATAGCATTTCATAGCGACGCAATTTCCGTGTGAATTCGTCAATGTGTGGGAGTGAGGGATGCAGTAAAGAAGGATTAGTGGATCGGAAATGTAATTGTCGTATCCCAAAAGAAAATCCTGTCGTTTTCATAGAAACGTTACTCGATTTAGAAGGAAATGTCTTAGAACACGTAGTATTTCATAGCGACGCAATTTCCGTGCGAATTCGTCAATGAGTGGGAGTGACGGATGCAGTAAAGAAGGATTAGTGGATCGGAAATGAGATTGTCGTATCCCAAAAGAAAATCCTGACGTTTCCATAGAAGCGTTACTCGATTTAGAAGGAGAAGTCATAGAACCCATAGTATTTCATAGCGACGCCATTTTCCGTGTGAATTCGTCAATGAGTGGGAGTGAGGGATGCAGTAGAGAAGGATTAGTGGATCGGAAATGATATTGTCGTATCCCAAAAGAAAATCCTGTCGTTTCCATAGAAACATTACTCGATTTAGAAGGAAAAGTCATAGAACCCATAGTATTTCATTGCGAAGCAAGTGCTGTGTTAATTCTTCAATGTGTGGGAGAGAGGGATGCAGTAAAGAAGGATTAGATGATCGGAAATGTGATTGTCGTATCCCAAATGAAAATCCTGTCGTTTCCATAGAAACGTTACTCGATTTAGTAGGAAACGTCTTAGAACACACAGTATTTCATAGCGACGCAATTGCTGTGTTAATTCGTCAATGTGAGGGAGCTAGTGATGCAATAAAGAATGAATAGTGCATCGAGAAGGAGATACTCGAATCGCAAAAGAAAAGCCAATCGTTTCCATAGAAACGTTACTCGATATAGAAGGAGAGGTCACAGAACCCATAGTATTTCATTGCGACGCAAGTGCTGTGTTAATTATTCAATGTGTGGGAGTGAGGGATGCAGTAAAGAAGTATTACTGGATCGGAAACGTGATTGTCGTATCCCAAATGAAAATCCTGTCGTTTCCATAGATACGTTACTCGATTTAGTAGGAAATGTCTTACAGCACACAGTATTTCATAGCGACGCAATTTCCGTGTGATTTCGTCAATGTAGGGGAGTGTGGGATAAAGTAAAGGAGGATTAGTGGATCGGAAATGTGATTGCCGTATCCCAAAAGAAAATCCTGTCGTTTCCATAGAAACGTTACTCGATTTAGAGGGAAATGTCTTAGAACACATAGTATTTCATAGCGACGCAATTTCCGTGTGAATTCGTCAATGAGTGGGAGTGAGGGATGCAGTAAAGAAGGATTAGTGGATCGGAAATGAGATTGTCGTATCCCAAAAGAAAATCCTGTCGTTTCCATAGAAACGTTACTCGATGTTTAAGGAGGGATGCAGTAAAGAAGGATTAGTGGATCGGAAATGAGATTGTCGTATCCCAAAAGAAAATCCTGTCGTTTCCATAGAAACATTACTCGATTTGGAAGGAGGAGTCATAGAACACATAGTATTTCATAGCGACGCAATTGCTGTGTTAATTCGTCAATGTGAGGGAGCTAGTGATGCAATAAAGAATGAATAGTGCATCGGGAAGGAGATATTCGAATCGCAAAAGAAAAGCCAGTCGTTTCCATAGAAACGTTACTCGATTTAGAAGGAGAAGTCATAGAACCCATAGTATTTCATTGCGACGCAATTGCTGTGTTAATTCTTCAATGTGTGGGAGTGAGGGATGCAGTAAAGAAGGATTAGTGGATCGGAAATGTGATTGTTGTATCCCAAAGGAAAATCCTGTCGTTTCCATAGAAACGTTACTCGATTTAGTAGGAGATGTCTTAGAACACACAGTATTTCATAGCGACGCAATTTCCGTTTGATTTCGTAAATGTGTGTTAGTGAGGGATGCAGTAAAATAGGATTCGTGGATCGGAAATGTCATTGTCGTATCCCAAAGGAAAATCCTCTCGTTTCCATACAAACGTTACTCGATATAGAAGGAAATGTCTTATAACACATAGTATTTCAAGGCGACGCAATTTCCGTGTGAATTCGTCAGTGTGTGGGAGTGAAGGATGCAGTAAAGAAGGATTAGTGGATCGGAAATGAGATTGTCGTATCCAAAAAGAAAATCCTGTCGTTTCCATAGAAACGTTACTCGATTTAGGAGGGATGCAGTAAAGAAGGCTTAGTGGTTTGGAAATAAGATTATCGTATCCCAAAAGAAAATCCTGTCGTTTCCATAGAAACGTTACTCCATTTAGAAGGAAATGTCTTAGAGCACATAGAATTTCTTAGAGACGCAATTTCCGTGTGATTTCTTCAATGTAGGGGAGAGTGGGATAAAGTAAAGGAGGATTAGTGGATCGGAAATGTGATTGCCGTATCCCAAAAGAAAATCCTGTCGTTTCCATAGAAACGTTACTCGATTTAGAGGGAAATGTCTTAGATCACATAGTATTTCATAGCGCCGCAATTTCCGTGTGAATTCGTCAATGTGTGGGGGTGAGGGATGCAGTAAAGAAGGATTAGTGGATCGGAAATGAGATTGTCGTATCCCAAAAGAAAATCCTGTCGTTTCCATAGAAACGTTACTCGATGTATAAGGTGGGATGCAGTAAAGAAGGATTAGTGGATCGGAAATGAGATTGTCGTATCCCAAAAGAAAATCCTGTCGTTTCCATAGAAACATTACTCGATTTGGAAGAAGGAGTCATAGAACACATAGTATTTCATAGCGACGCAATTGCTGTGTTAATTCGTCAATGTGAGGGAGCTAGTGATGAAATAAAGAATGAATAGTGCATCGGGAAGGAGATATTCGAATCGCAAAAGAAAAGCCAGTCGTTTCCATAGAAACGTTACTCGATTTAGAAGGAGAAGTCATAGAACCCATAGTATTTCATTGCGACGCAATTGCTGTGTTAATTCTTCAATGTGTGGGAGTGAGGGATGCAGTAAAGAAGGATTAGTGGATCGGAAATGTGATTGTTGTATCCCAAAGGAAAATCCTGTCGTTTCCATAGAAACGTTACTCGATTTAGTAGGAAATGTCTTAGAACACACAGTATTTCATAGCGACGCAATTTCCGTTTGATTTCGTAAATGTGTGTTAGTGAGGGATGCAGTAAAATAGGATTCGTGGATCGGAAATGTCATTGTCGTATCCCAAAGGAAAATCCTCTCGTTTCCATACAAACGTTACTCGATATAGAAGGAAATGTCTTATAACACATAGTATTTCATAGCGACGCAATTTCCGTGTGAATTCTTTAATAAGTTGGTGTGAGGGATGCAGTAAAGAAGGGTTAGTGGATCGGAAATGTGATTGTCGTATCCCAAAAGAAAATCCTGTCATTTCCTTAGAAACGTTACTCTATGTAGAAGGAAATGTCTTAGAACACATAGTATATCATGGCGACGCAATTTCCGTGTGAATTCGTCAATGTGTGGGAGTGAGGGATGCAGTAAAGAAGGATTAGTGGATCGGAAATGTGATTGTCGTATCCCAAAAGAAAATTCTGTCGTTTCCATAGAAACGTTACTCGATTTAGAAGGAGAAGTCATAGAACCCATAGTAATTCATAGCGACGCAATTTCCGTGTGAATTCGACAATGTGTGAGAGTGAGGGATGCAGTAAAGAAGGATTAGTGGATCGGAAATGAGATTGTCGTATCCCAAAAGAAAATCCTGTCGTTTCTATAGAAACGTTACTCGGTGTAGAAGGAGGGATGCAGTAAAGAAGGATTAGTGGATTGGAAATGAGATTGTCCTATCCCAAAAGAAAATCCTGTCGTTTCCATAGAAACGTTACTCGATTTAGAAGGAAATGTCTTAGAACACATAGTATTTCATAGCGACGCAATTTCCTTGTGAATTCGTCAATGTGTGGGAGTGTGGGATAAAGTAAGGAAGGATTAGTGGATCTGAAATGTGACTGTCGTATCCCAAAAGAAAATCCTGTCGTTTCCATAGAAACGTTACTCGAATTAGAAGGAAATGTCTTAGACCACATAGTATTTCATAGCGACGCAATTTCCGTGTGAATTCGTCAATGAGTGATAGTGAGGGATGCAGTAGAGAAGGATTAGTGCATCGGAAATGAGATTGCCGTATCCCAAAAGATAACCCTGTCGTTTCCATAGAAACGTTACTCGATTTAGAAAGAGAAGCCATAGAACCCATAGTTTTTCATAGCGACGCAATTTCCGTGTGAATTCGTCAATGAGTGGGCGTGAGGGATGCAGTAAAGAAGGATTAGTGGATTGGAAATGTGATTGTCGTATTTCAAATGAAAATCCTGTCATTTCCATATTAACGTTACACGATGTAGAAGGAAATGTCTTAGAACACATAGTATTCCATGGCGACGCAATTTCCGTGTGAATTAGTCAATGAGTGGGAGTGAGGGATGCAGTAAAGAAGGATTAGTGGATCGGAAATGAGATTGTCGTATCCCAAAAGAAAATCCTGTCGTTTCCTTAGAAACGTTACCCTATTTAGAAGAAAATGCCTTAGAACACATAGTATTTCATAGCGACGCAATTTCCGTGTGAATTCGTCAATGAGTGGGAGTGAGGGACGCAGTAAAGAAGGATTAGTGGATCGGAAATGAGATTGTCGTATCCCAAAAGAAAATCCTGTCGTATCCATAGAAACGTTACTCGATTTAGAAGGAGAAGTCATAGATCCCATAGTATTTCATAGCGACGCAATTTCCGTGTGAAATCGTCAATGTGTGGGAGTGAGGGATGCAGTGAAGAAGGATTAGTGGATCGGAAATGAGATTGACGTTTCTCAAAAGAAAATCCTGTCGTTTCCATAGAAACGTTACTCGATTTAGAAGGAGAAGTCATAGAACCCATAGTATTTCATAGCGACGCTATTTCCGTGTGAATTCGTCAATGTGTGGGAGTGAGGGATGCAGTAAAGAAGGATTAGTGGATCGGAAATGTGATTGTCGTGTCCCAAAAGAAAATCCTTTCGTTTCCATAGATACGTTACTCGATTTATAAGGAAATGTCTTTGAACACATAGTATTTCATAGCGACGCAATTTCCGTGTGAATTCGTCAATGTGTGGGAGTGAGGGATGCAGTAAAGAAGGATTAGTGGATCGGAAATGTAATTGTCGTATCCCAAAAGAAAATCCTGTCGTTTTCATAGAAACGTTACTCGATTTAGAAGGAAATGTCTTAGAACACGTAGTATTTCATAGCGACGCAATTTCCGTGCGAATTCGTCAATGAGTGGGAGTGAGGGATGCAGTAAAGAAGGATTAGTGGATCGGAAATGAGATTGTCGTATCCCAAAAGAAAATCCTGACGTTTCCATAGAAGCGTTACTCGATTTAGAAGGAGAAGTCATAGAACCCATAGTATTTCATAGCGACGCCATTTTCCGTGTGAATTTGTCAATGAGTGGGAGTGAGGGATGCAGTAGAGAAGGATTAGTGGATCGGAAATGATATTGTCGTATCCCAAAAGAAAATCCTGTCGTTTCCATAGAAACATTACTCGATTTAGAAGGAAAAGTCATAGAACCCATAGTATTTCATTGGGACGCAACTGCTGTGTTAATTCTTCAATGTGTGGGAGCGAGGGATGCAGTAAAGAAGGATTAGATGATCGGAAATGTGATTGTCGTATCCCAAATGAAAATCCTGTCGTTTCCATAGAAACGTTACTCGATTTAGTAGGAAACGTCTTAGAACACACAGTATTTCATAGCGACGCAATTGCTGTGTTAATTCGTCAATGTGAGGGAGCTAGTGATGCAATAAAGAATGAATAGTGCATCGAGAAGGAGATACTCGAATCGCAAAAGAAAAGCCAATCATTTCCATAGAAACGTTACTCGATATAGAAGGAGAGGTCACAGAACCCATAGTATTTCATTGCGACGCAAGTGCTGTGTTAATTATTCAATGTGTGGGAGTGAGGGATGCAGTTAAGAAGTATTAGTGGATCGGAAACGTGATTGTCGTATCCCAAATGAAAATCCTGTCGTTTCCATAGATACGTTACTCGATTTAGTAGGAAATGTCTTACAGCACACAGTATTTCATAGAGACGCAATTTCCGTGTGAATTCGTCAATGTGTGGGAGTGAGGGATGCAGTAAAGTAGGATTAGTGGATCGGAAATGTGATTGTCGTATCCCAAAAGAAAATCCTGTCGTTTCCATAGAAACGTTACTCGATTTAGAAGGAAATGTCTTAGAACCCATAGTATTTCATAGCGACGCAATTTCCGTGTGAATTCGTCGATGAGTGGGAGTGAGGGATGCAGTAAAGAAGGATTAGTGGATCGGAAATGAGATTGTCGTATCCCAAAAGAAAATCCTGTCGTTTCCATAGAAATGTTACTCGATTTAGAAGGAAATGTCTTAGAACCCATAGTATTTCATTGCGACACAGTTGCTGTGTTAATTCGTCAATGTGTGGGAGTGAGGGATGCAGTAAAGAAGGATTAGTGGATCGGAAATGTGATTGTTGTATCCCAAAAGAAAATCCTGTCGTTTCCAAAGAAACGTTACTCGATTTAGAAGGAAATGTCTTAGAACACATAGTATTTCAAGGCGACGCAATTTCCGTGTGAATTCGTCTGTGTGTGTGAGTGAAGGATGCAGTAAAGAAGGATTAGTGGATCGGAAATGAGATTGTCGTATCCCAAAAGAAAATCCTGTCGTTTCCATAGAAACATTACTCGATTTGGAAGGAGGAGTCATAGAACACATAGTATTTCATAGCGACGCAATTGCTGTGTTAATTCGTCAATGTGAGGGAGCTAGTGATGCAATAAAGAATGAATAGTGCATCGGGAAGGAGATATTCGAATCGCAAAAGAAAAGCCAGTCGTTTCCATAGAAACGTTACTCGATTTAGAAGGAGAAGTCATAGAACCCATAGTATTTCATTGCGACGCAATTGCTGTGTTAATTCTTCAATGTGTGGGAGTGAGGGATGCAGTAAAGAAGGATTAGTGGATCGGAAATGTGATTGTTGTATCCCAAAGGAAAATCCTGTCGTTTCCATAGAAACGTTACTCGATTTAGTAGGAAATGTCTTAGAACACACAGTATTTCATAGCGACGCAATTTCCGTTTGATTTCGTAAATGTGTGTTAGTGAGGGATGCAGTAAAATAGGATTCGTGGATCGGAAATGTCATTGTCGTATCCCAAAGGAATATCCTCTCGTTTCCATACAAACGTTACTCGATATAGAAGGAAATGTCTTATAACACATAGTATTTCATAGCGACGCAATTTACGTGTGAATTCGTCAATGAGTGGGAGTGAGGGATGCAGTAAAGAAGGATTAGTGGATCGCAAATGAGATTCTCGTATCCCAAAAGAATATCCTGTCGTTTCCATAGAAATGTTACTCGATTTAGAAGGAAATGTCTTAGAACCCATAGTACTTCATTGCGACGCAATTGCTGTGTTAATTCATCAATGTGTGGGAGTGAGGCATGCAGTAAAGAAGGATTAGTGGATCGGAAATGTGATTGTCGTATCCCAAAAGAAAATCCTGTCGTTTCCGTAGAAACGTTACTCGATTTAGAAGGAAATGTCTTAGAACACATAGTATTTCAAGGCGACGCAATTTCCGTGTGAATTCGTCAATGTGTGGGAGTGTGGGATGCAGTAAAGAAGGATTAGTGGATCGGAAATGTGATTGTCGTATCCTAAAAGAAAATCCTGTCGTTTCCATAGAAACGTTACTCGATTTAGAAGGAGAAGTCATAGAACCCATAGTATTTCATAGCGACCCAATTTCCGTGTGAATTCGTCAATGTGTGGGAGTGAGGGATGCAGTAAAGAAGGAATAGTGGATCGGAAATGAGATTGACGTATCCCAAAAGAAAATCCTGTCGTTTCCATAGAAACGTTACTCGATTTAGAAAGAGGGATGCAGTAGAGAAGGGTTAGTGGATCGGCAATGAGACTGTCGTATCCCAAAAGAAAATCCTGTCGTTTCCATAGAAACGTTACTCGATTTAGAAGGAAATGTCTTAGAACACATAGAAATTCGTAGCGAAGCAATTTCCGTGTGAATTCGTCTATGTGTAAGAGTGTGGGATAAAGTAAAGATGGATTAGTGGATCGGAAATGTGATTGTCGTATCCCAAAAGAAAATCCTGTCGTTTCCGTAGAAACGTTACTCGATTTAAAAGGAAATGTCTTAGAACACGTAGTATTTCATAGCGGCGCAATTTCCGTGTGAATTCGTCAATGTGTAGGAGTGAGGGATGCAGTAAAGAAGGAATAGTGGTTCGGAAATGTGATTGTCGTATCCCAAAAGAAAATCCTGTCGTTTCCATAGAAGCGTTACTCGAATTAAAAGGGAGAAGTCATAGAACCCATAGTATATCATAGCGACGAAATTTTCCGTGTGTATTCGTCAATGAGTGGGAGTGAGGGATGCAGTAGAGAAGGATTAGTGGATCGGAAATGAGATTGTCGTATCCCAAAAGAAAATCCTGTCGTTTCCATAGAAACGTTACTAGATTTAGAAGGAGAAGTCATAGAACCCATAGTATTTCATTGCGACGCAATTTCCGTGTGAATTCGTCAATGAGTGGGTGTGAGGGATGCAGTAAAGAAGGATTAGTGGATCGGAAATGAGATTGTCGTATCCCATAAGAAAATCCTGTCGTTTCCATAGAAACGTTACTCGATTTAGAAGGAAATGTCTTAGAACACGTAGTATTTCATAGCGGCGCAATTTCCGTGTGAATTCGTCAATGTGTAGGAGTGAGGGATGCAGTAAAGAAGGAATAGTGGTTCGGAAATGTGATTGTCGTATCCCAAAAGAAAATCCTGTCGTTTCCATAGAAACGTTACTCGATTTAGAAGGAAAAGTCATAGAACCCATAGTATTTCATAGCGACGCAATTTCCGTGTGAATTCGTCAATGTGTGGGAGTGAGGGATGCAGTAAAGAAGGATTAGAGGTTCGGAAATGTGATTGTCGTATCCCAAAAGAAAATCCTGTCGTTTCCATAGAAACGTTACTCGATTTAGAAGGAGAAGTCATAGAACCCATAGTATTTCATTGCGACACAATTGCTGTGTTAATTCGTCAATGTGTGGGGGTGAGGGATGCAGTAAAGAAGGATTAGTGGATCGGAAATGTGATTGTCGTATCCCAAAAGAAAATCCTGTCGTTTCCACAGAAACGTTACTCGATTTAGAAGGAAATGTCTTACAACACATAGTATTTCATAGCGACGCAATTTCCGTGTGAATTCGTCAATGAGTGGGAGTGAGGGATGCAGTAAAGAAGGATTAGTGGATCGGAAATGAGATTGTCGTATCCCAAAAGAAAGTCCTGTCGTTTTCATAGAAATGTTACTCGATTCAGAAGGAAATGTCTTAGAACCCATGGTATTTCATTGCCACGCAAATCCCGTGTGAATTCGTCAATGAGTTGGTGTGAGGGATGCAGTAAAGAAGGGTTAGTGGATCGGAAATGTGATTGTCGTATCCCAAAAGAAAATCCTGTCATTTCCATAGAAACGTTACTCTATGTAGAAGGAAATGTCTTAGAACACATAGTATATCATGGCGACGCAATTTCCGTGTGAATTCGTCAATGTGTGGGAGTGAGGGATGCAGCAAAGAAGGATTAGTGGATCGGAAATGTGATTGTCGTATCCCAAAAGAAAATTCTGTCGTTTCCATAGAAACGTTACTCGATTTAGAAGGAGAAGTCATAGAACCCATAGTAATTCATAGCGACGAAATTTCCGTGTGAATTCGACAATGTGTGAGAGTGAGGGATGCAGTAAAGAAGGATTAGTGGATCGGAAATGAGATTGTCGTATCCCAAAAGAAAATCCTGTCGTTTCTATAGAAACGTTACTCGGTGTAGAAGGAGGGATGCAGTAAAGAAGGATTAGTGGATTAGAAATGAGATTGTCCTATCCCAAAAGAAAATCCTGTCGTTTCCATAGAAACGTTACTCGATTTAGAAGGAGAAGTCATAGAACCCATAGTAATTCATAGCGACGAAATTTCCTTGTGAATTCGTCAATGTGTGGGAGTGTGGGATAAAGTAAGGAAGGATTAGTGGATCTGAAATGTGACTGTCGTATCCCAAAAGAAAATCCTGTCGTTTCCATAGAAACGTTACTCGAATTAGAAGGAAATGTCTTAGACCACATAGTATTTCATAGCGACGCAATTTCCGTGTGAATTCGTCAATGAGTGGGAGTGAGGGATGCAGTAGAGAAGGATTAGTGCATCGGAAATGAGATTGCCGTATCCCAAAAGATAACCCTGTCGTTTCCATAGAAACGTTACTCGATTTAGAAAGAGAAGCCATAGAACCCATAGTATTTCATAGCTACGCAATTTCCGTGTGAATTCGTCAATGAGTGGGCGTGAGGGATGCAGTAAAGAAGGATTAGTGGATTGGAAATGTGATTGTCGTATTTCAAATGAAAATCCTGTCATTTCCATATTAACGTTACACGATGTAGAAGGAAATGTCTTAGAACACATAGTATTCCATGGCGACGCAATTTCCGTGTGAATTCGTCAATGAGTGGGAGTGAGGGATGCAGTAAAGAAGGATTAGTGGATCGGAAATGAGATTGTCGTATCCCAAAAGAAAATCCTGTCGTTTCCTTAGAAACGTTACCCTATTTAGAAGAAAATGCCTTAGAACACATAGTATTTCATAGCGACGCAATTTCCGTGTGAATTCGTCAATGAGTGGGAGTGAGGGACGCAGTAAAGAAGGATTAGTGGATCGGAAATGAGATTGTCGTATCCCAAAAGAAAATCCTGTCGTATCCATAGAAACGTTACTCGATTTAGAAGGAGAAGTCATAGATCCCATAGTATTTCATAGCGACGCAATTTCCGTGTGAAATCGTCAATGTGTGGGAGTGAGGGATGCAGTGAAGAAGGATTAGTGGATCGGAAATGAGATTGACGTTTCTCAAAAGAAAATCCTGTCGTTTCCATAGAAACGTTACTCGATTTAGAAGGAGAAGTCATAGAACCCATAGTATTTCATAGCGACGCAATTTCCGTGTGAATTCGTCAATGTGTGGGAGTGAGGGATGCAGTAAAGAAGGATTAGTGGATCGGAAATGTGATTGTCGTATCCCAAAAGAAAATCCTTTCGTTTCCATAGATACGTTACTCGATTTATAAGGAAATGTCTTTGAACACATAGTATTTCATAGCGACGCAATTTCCGTGTGAATTCGTCAATGTGTGGGAGTGAGGGATGCAGTAAAGAAGGATTAGTGGATCGGAAATGTAATTGTCGTATCCCAAAAGAAAATCCTGTCGTTTTCATAGAAACGTTACTCGATTTAGAAGGAAATGTCTTAGAACACGTAGTATTTCATAGCGACGCAATTTCCGTGCGAATTCGTCAATGAGTGGGAGTGAGGGATGCAGTAAAGAAGGATTTGTGGATCGGAAATGAGATTGTCGTATCCCAAAAGAAAATCCTGACGTTTCCATAGAAGCGTTACTCGATTTAGAAGGAGAAGTCATAGAACCCATAGTATTTCATAGCGACGTTATTTTCCGTGTGAATTCGTCAATGAGTGGGTGTGAGGGATGCAGTAGAGAAGGATTAGTGGATCGGAAATGATATTGTCGTATCCCAAAAGAAAATCCTGTCGTTTCCATAGAAACATTACTCGATTTAGAAGGAAAAGTCATAGAACCCATAGTATTTCATTGCGACGCAAGTGCTGTGTTAATTCTTCAATGTGTGGGAGCGAGGGATGCAGTAAAGAAGGATTAGATGATCGGAAATGTGATTGTCGTATCCCAAATGAAAATCCTGTCGTTTCCATAGAAACGTTACTCGATTTAGTAGGAAACGTCTTAGAACACACAGTATTTCATAGCGACGCAATTGCTGTGTTAATTCGTCAATGTGAGGGAGCTAGTGATGCAATAAAGAATGAATAGTGCATCGAAAAGGAGATACTCGAATCGCAAAAGAAAAGCCAATCATTTCCATAGAAACGTTACTCGATATAGAAGGAGAGGTCACAGAACCCATAGTATTTCATTGCGACGCAAGTGCTGTGTTAATTATTCAATGTGTGGCAGTGAGGGATGCAGTAAAGAAGTATTAGTGGATCGGAAACGTGATTGTCGTATCCCAAATGAAAATCCTGTCGTTTCCATAGATACGTTACTCGATTTAGTAGGAAATGTCTTACAGCACACAGTATTTCATAGCGACGCAATTTCCGTGTGAATTCGTCAATGTGTGGGAGTGAGGGATGCAGTAAAGTAGGATTAGTGGATCGGAAATGTGATTGTCGTATCCCAAAAGAAAATCCTGTCGTTTCCATAGAATCGTTACTCGATTTAGAAGGAAATGTCTTAGAACCCATAGTATTTCATAGCGACGCAATTTCCGTGTGAATTCGTCGATGAGTGGGAGTGAGGGATGCAGTAAAGAAGGATTAGTGGATCGGAAATGAGATTGTCGTATCCCAAAAGAAAATCCTGTCGTTTCCATAGAAATGTTACTCGATTTAGAAGGAAATGTCTTAGAACCCATAGTATTTCATTGCGACACAGTTGCTGTGTTAATTCGTCAATGTGTGGGAGTGAGGGATGCAGTAAAGAAGGATTAGTGGATCGGAAATGTGATTGTCGTATCCCAAAAGAAAATCCTGTCGTTTCCAAAGAAACGTTACTCGATTTAGAAGGAAATGTCTTAGAACACATAGTATTTCAAGGCGACGCAATTTCCGTGTGAATTCGTCAGTGTGTGGGAGTGAAGGATGCAGTAAAGAAGGATTAGTGGATCGGAAATGAGATTGTCGTATCCAAAAAGAAAATCCTGTCGTTTCCATAGAAACGTTACTCGATTTAGGAGGGATGCAGTAAAGAAGGCTTAGTGGTTTGGAAATAAGATTATCGTATCCCAAAAGAAAATCCTGTCGTTTCCATAGAAACGTTACTCCATTTAGAAGGAAATGTCTTAGAGCACATAGAATTTCTTAGAGACGCAATTTCCGTGTGATTTCGTCAATGTAGGGGAGTGTGGGATAAAGTAAAGGAGGATTAGTGGATCGGAAATGTGATTGCCGTATCCCAAAAGAAAATCCTGTCGTTTCCATAGAAACGTAACTCGATTTAGAGGGAAATGTCTTAGAACACATAGTATTTCATAGCGCCGCAATTTCCGTGTGAATTCGTCAATGTGTGGGGGTGAGGGATGCAGTAAAGAAGGATTAGTGGATCGGAAATGAGATTGTCGTATCCCAAAAGAAAATCCTGTCGTTTGCATAGAAACGTTACTCGATGTTTAAGGAGGGATGCAGTAAAGAAGGATTAGTGGATCGGAAATGAGATTGTCGTATCCCAAAAGAAAATCCTGTCTTTTCCATGGAAACATTACTCGATTTGGAAGGAGGAGTCATAGAACACATAGTATTTCATAGCGACGCAATTGCTGTGTTAATTCGTCAATGTGAGGGAGCTAGTGATGCAATAAAGAATGAATAGTGCATCGGGAAGGAGATATTCGAATCGCAAAAGAAAAGCCAGTCGTTTCCATAGAAACGTTACTCGATTTAGAAGGAGAAGTCATAGAACCCATAGTATTTCATTGCGACGCAATTGCTGTGTTAATTCTTCAATGTGTGGGAGTGAGGGATGCAGTAAAGAAGGATTAGTGGATCGGAAATGTGATTGTTGTATCCCAAAGGAAAATCCTGTCGTTTCCATAGAAACGTTACTCGATTTAGTAGGAAATGTCTTAGAACACACAGTATTTCATAGCGACGCAATTTCCGTTTGATTTCGTAAATGTGTGTTAGTGAGGGATGCAGTAAAATAGGATTCGTGGATCGGAAATGTCATTGTCGTATCCCAAAGGAAAATCCTCTCGTTTCCATACAAACGTTACTCGATATAGAAGGAAATGTGTTATAACACATAGTATTTCATAGCGACGCAATTTACGTGTGAATTCGTCAATGAGTGGGAGTGAGGGATGCAGTAAAGAAGGATTAGTGGATCGCAAATGAGATTCTCGTATCCCAAAAGAATATCCTGTCGTTTCCATAGAAATGTTACTCGATTTAGAAGGAAATGTCTTAGAACACATAGTATTTCATTGCGACGCAATTGCTGTGTTAATTCATCAATGTGTGGGAGTGAGGCATGCAGTAAAGAAGGATTAGTGGATCGGAAATGTGATTGTCGTATCCCAAAAGAAAATCCTGTCGTTTCCATAGAAGCGTTACTCGAATTAAAAGGGAGAAGTCATAGAACCCATAGTATTTCATAGCGACGAAATTTTCCGTGTGTATTCGTCAATGAGTGGCAGTGAGGGATGCAGTAGAGAAGGATTAGTGGATCGGAAATGATATTGTCGTATCCCAAAAGAAAATCCTGTCGTTTCCATAGAAACATTACTCGATTTAGAAGGAAAAGTCATAGAACCCATAGTATTTCATTGCGACGCAAGTGCTGTGTTAATTCTTCAATGTGTGGGAGTGAGGGATGCAGTAAAGAAGGATTAGTGGATCGGAAATGTGATTGTCGTATCCCAAATGAAAATCCTGTCGTTTCCATAGAAACGTTACTCGATTTAGTAGGAAATGTCTTAGAACACACAGTATTTCATAGCGAAGCAATTGCTGTGTTAATTCGTCAATGTGAGGGAGCTAGTGATGCAATAAAGAATGAATAGTGCATCGAGAAGGAGATACTCGAATCGCAAAAGAAAAGCCAATCGTTTCCATAGAAACGTTACTCGATATAGAAGGAGAAGTCATAGAACCCATAGCATTTCATTGCGACGCAAGTGCTGTGTTAATTATTCAATATGTGGGAGTGAGGGATGCAGTAAAGAAGGATTAGTGGAACGGAATTGTGATTGTCGTATCCCAAATGAAAATCCTGTCGTTTCCATAGAAACGTTACTCGATTTAGTAGGAAATGTCTTAGAACACACAGTATTTCATAGCGACGCAATTGCTGTGTTAATTCGTCAATGTGAGGGAGCTAGTGATGCAATAAATAATGAATAGTGCATCGAGAAGGAGATACTCGAATCGCAAAAGAAATGCCAATCGTTTCCATAGAAACGTTACTCGATATATAAGGAGAAGTCATAGAACCCATAGTATTTCATTGCGACGCAAGTGCTGTGTTAATTATTCAATGTGTGGGAGTGAGGGATGCAGTAAAGTAGGATTAGTGGATCGGAAATGTGATTGTCGTATCCCAAAAGAAAATCCTGTCGTTTCCATAGAAACGTTACTCGATTTAGAAGGAAATGTCTTAGAACTCATAGTATTTCATAGCGACGCAATTTCCGTGTGAATTCGTCAATGTGAGGGAGTGAGGGATGCACTAAAGTAGGATTAGTGGATCGGAAATGAGATTGTCGTATCCCAAAAGAAAATCCTGTCGTTTCCATAGAAACGTTACTCGATGTTTAAGGAGGGATGCAGTAAGGAAGGATTGGTGGATCGGAAATGAGATTGTCGTATCCCAAAAGAAAATCCTGTCGTTTCCATAGAAACGTTACTCCATTCAGAAGGAAATGTCTTAGAGCACATAGAATTTCATAGCGACGCAATTTCCGTGTGATTTCGTCAATGTAAGGGAGTGTGGGATAAAGTAAAGGAGGATTAGTGGATCGGAAATGTGATTGCCGTATCCCAAAAGAAAATCCTGTCGTTTCCATAGAAACGTTACTCGATGTTTAAGGAGGGATGCAGTAAAGAAGGATTAGTGGATCGGAAATGAGATTGTCGTATCCCAAAAGAAAATCCTGTTGTTTCCATAGAAACGTTACTCAATTTAGAAGGAGAAGTCATAGAACACATAGTATTTTATAGCGACGCAATTTCCGTGTGAATTCGTCAATGTGTGGGAGTGAGGGATGCAGTAAAGAAGGATTAGTGGATCGGAAATGTGATTGTCGTATTTCAAAAGAAAATCCTGTCGTTTCCATAGATACGTTACTCTATTTAGATGGAAATGTCTTAGAACACATAGTATTTCATAGCGACGCAATTTCCGTGTGAATTCGTCAATGTGTGGGAGTGAGGGATGCAGTAAAGAAGGGTTAGTGGATCGGAAATGTGATTGTCGTATCCCAAAAGAAAATCCTGTCATTCCATAGAAACGTTACTCGATTTAGAAGGAAATGTCTTAGAACACATAGTATTTCATAGCGACGCAATTTCCGTGTGAATTCGTCAATGCGTGGGAGTGAGGGATGCAGTAAAGAAGGGTTAGTGGATCGGAAATGAGATTGTCGTATCCCAAAAGAAAATCCTGTCGTTTCCATAGAAACATTACTCGATTTGGAAGGAGGAGTCATAGAACACATAGTATTTCATAGCGACGCAATTGCTGTGTTAATTCGTCAATGTGAGGGAGCTAGTGATGCAATAAAGAATGAATAGTGCATCGAGAAGGAGATATTCGAATCGCAAAAGAAAAGCCAGTCGTTTCCATAGAAACGTTACTCGATTTAGAAGGAGAAGTCATAGAACCCATAGTATTTCATTGCGACGCCATTGCTGTGTTAATTCTTCAATGTGTGGGAGGGAGGGATGCAGTAAAATAGGATTCGTGGATCGGAAATGTGATTGTCGTATCCCAAAGGAAAATCCTCTCGTTTCCATACAAACGTTACACGATTTAGAAGGAAATGTCTTATAACACATAGTATTTCATAGCGACGCAAATTTACGTGTGAATTCGTCAATGAGTGGGAGTGAGGGATGCAGTAAAGAAGGATTAGTGGATCGCAAATGAGACTCTCGTATCCCAAAAGAAAATCCTGTCGTTTCCATAGAAATGTTACTCGATTTAGAAGGAAATGTCTTAGAACCCATAGTATTTCATTGCGACGCAATTGCTGTGTTAATTCGTCAATGTGTGGGAGTAAGGGATGCAGTAAAGAAGGATTAGTGGATCGGAAATGTGATTGTCGTATCCCAAAAGAAAATCCTGTCGTTTCCGTAGAAACGTTACTCGATTTAGAAGGGAATGTCCTAGAACACATAGTATTTCAAGGAGACGCAAATTTCCGTGTGAATTCGTCAATGTGTGGGAGTGAGGGATGCAGTAAAGAGGGATTAGTGGATCGGAAATGTGATTGTCGTATCCCAAAAGAAAATCCTGTCGTTTCCATAGAAACGTTACTCGATTTAGAAGGAGAAGTCATAGAACCCATAGTATTTCATATCGTCCCAATTTCCGTGTGAATTCGTCAATGTGTTGGAGTGAGGGATGCAGTAAGGAAGGAATAGTGGATCGGAAATGAGATTGTCGTATCCCAAAAGAAAATCCTGTCGTTTCCATAGAAACGTTACTCGATTTAGAAAGAGGGATGCAGTAGAGAAGGGTTAGTGGATCGGAAATGAGACTGTCGTATCCCAAGAGAAAATCTCGTCGTTTCCATAGAAACGTTACTCGATTTAGAAGGAAATGTCTTAGAACACATAGAATTTCATAGCGAAGCAATTTCCGTGTGAATTCGTCAATGTGTAAGAGTGTGGGATAAAGTAAAGATGGATTAGTGGATCGGAAATGTGATTGTCGTATCACAAAAGAAAATCCTGTCGTTTCCATAGAAACGTTACTCGATTTAGAAGGAAATGTCTTAGAACACATAGTATTTCATACCGACGCAATTTCCGTGTGAATTCGTCAATGTGTGGGAGTGAGGGATGCAGTAAAGAAGGATTAGTGGATCGGAAATGAGATTGTCGTATCCCAAAAGAGAATCCTGTCGTTTCTATAGGAACAGTACTCGATTTAGAAGGAAATGTCTTGGAACACGCAGTATATCATAGCGACGCGATTTCCGTGTGAATTCGTCAATGTGTGGGAGTGAGGGATGCAGTAAAGAAGGATTAGTGGATCGGAAATGAGATTGTCGTATCCCAAAAGAAAATCCTGTCGTTTCCATAGATACGTTACTCGATTTGGAAGGAAATGTCTTAGAACACATAGTATTTCATACCGACGCAATTTCCGTGTGAATTCGTCAATGAGTGGGAGTGAGGGATGCAGTAAAGAAGGATTAGTGGATCGGAAATGAGATTGTCGTATCCCAAAAGAAAATCCTGTCGTTTCTATAGAAACGTTACTCGACTTAGAAGGAAATGTCTTGGAACACGCAGTATTTCATAGCGACGCGATTTCCATGTGAATTCGTCAATGTGTGGGAGTGAGGGATGCAGTAAAGAAGGATTAGTGGATCGGAAATGTGACTGTCGTATCCCAAAAGAAAATCCTGTGGTTTCCATAGAAACGTTACTCGTTTTTGTAGGAAATGTCATAGAACACACAGTATTTCATAGCGACGCAATTTCCGTTTGAATTCGTCAATGTGTGGG
Organism: Schistocerca piceifrons; assembly: GCF_021461385.2. Classification (NCBI taxonomy): domain Eukaryota; kingdom Metazoa; phylum Arthropoda; class Insecta; order Orthoptera; family Acrididae; genus Schistocerca; species Schistocerca piceifrons. The sequence goes on from NW_025728287.1 coordinate 5,393,766, forward strand.
AGTGAGGGTTGCAGTAAAGTAGGATTAGCGGATCGGAAATGTGATTGTCGTATCCCAAAAGAAAATCCTGTCGTTTCCATAGAAACGTTACTCGATTTAGAAGGAAATGTCTTAGAACCCATAGTATTTCATAGCGACGCAATTTCCGTGTGAATTCGTCGATGAGTGGGAGTGAGGGATGCAGTTAAGAACGATTAGTGGATCGGAATTGTGATTGTCGTATCCCAAATGAAAATCCTGTCGTTTCCATAGAAACGTTACTCGATTTAGTAGAAATGTCTTAGAACACACAGTATTTCATAGCGACGCAATTTCCGTTTGAATTCGTCAATGTGTGGGAGTGAGGGATGCAGTAAAGTAGGATTAGTGGATCGGAAATGTGATTGTCGTATCCCAAAAGAAAATCCTGTCGTTTCCATTGAAACGTTACTCGATTTAGAAGGAAATGTCTTAGAAAACCCATAGTATTTCATAGCGACGCAATTTCCGTGTGAATTCGTCGATGAGTGGGAGTGTGGGATGCAGTAAAGAAGGATTAGGGGATCGGAAATGTGATTGTCGTATCCCAAAAGAAAATCCTATCGTTTCCATAGAAACGTTACTCGATTTAGAAGGAGAAGTCATAGAACCCATAGTATTTCATAGCGACGCAATTTCCGTGTGAATTCGTCAATGTGTGGGAGTGAGGGATGCAGTAAAGAAGGATTAGTGGATCGGAAATGAGATTGTCGTATCCCAAAAGAAAATCCTGTCGTTTCCATAGAAACGTTACTCGATGTTTAAGGAGGGATGCAGTAAAGAAGGATTAGATGATCGGAAATGTGATTGTCGTATCCCAAATGAAAATCCTGTCGTTTCCATAGAAACGTTACTCGATTTAGTAGGAAACGTCTTAGAACACACAGTATTTCATAGCGACGCAATTGCTGTGTTAATTCGTCAATGTGAGGGAGCTAGTGATGCAATAAAGAATGAATAGTCCATCGAAAAGGAGATACTCGAATCGCAAAAGAAAAGCCAATCATTTCCATAGAAACGTTACTCGATATAGAAGGAGAGGTCACAGAACCCATAGTATTTCATTGCGACGCAAGTGCTGTGTTAATTATTCAATGTGTGGGAGTGAGGGATGCAGTAAAGAAGTATTAGTGGATCGGAAACGTGATTGTCGTATCCCAAATGAAAATCCTGTCGTTTCCATAGATACGTTACTCGATTTAGTAGGAAATGTCTTACAGCACACAGTATTTCATAGCGACGCAATTTCCGTGTGAATTCGTCAATGTGTGGGAGTGAGGGATGCAGTAAAGTAGGATTAGTGGATCGGAAATGTGATTGTCGTATCCCAAAAGAAAATCCTGTCGTTTCCATAGAATCGTTACTCGATTTAGAAGGAAATGTCTTAGAACCCATAGTATTTCATAGCGACGCAATTTCCGTGTGAATTCGTCGATGAGTGGGAGTGAGGGATGCAGTAAAGAAGGATTAGTGGATCGGAAATGAGATTGTCGTATCCAAAAAGAAAATCCTGTCGTTTCCATAGAAACGTTACTCGATTTAGGAGGGATGCAGTAAAGAAGGCTTAGTGGTTTGGAAATAAGATTATCGTATCCCAAAAGAAAATCCTGTCGTTTCCATAGAAACGTTACTCCATTTAGAAGGAAATGTCTTAGAGCACATAGAATTTCTTAGAGACGCAATTTCCGTGTGATTTCGTCAATGTAGGGGAGTGTGGGATAAAGTAAAGGAGGATTAGTGGATCGGAAATGTGATCGCCGTATCCCAAAAGAAAATCCTGTCGTTTCCATAGAAACGTAACTCGATTTAGAGGGAAATGTCTTAGAACACATAGTATTTCATAGCGCCGCAATTTCCGTGTGAATTCGTCAATGTGTGGGGGTGAGGGATGCAGTAAAGAAGGATTAGTGGATCGGAAATGAGATTGTCGTATCCCAAAAGAAAATCCTGTCGTTTCCATAGAAATGTTACTCGATTTAGAAGGAAATGTCTTAGAACCCATAGTATTTCATTGCGACACAGTTGCTGTGTTAATTCGTCAATGTGTGGGAGTGAGGGATGCAGTAAAGAAGGATTAGTGGATCGGAAATGTGATTGTCGTATCCCAAAAGAAAATCCTGTCGTTTCCAAAGAAACGTTACTCGATTTAGAAGGAAATGTCTTAGAACACATAGTATTTCAAGGCGACGCAATTTCCGTGTGAATTCGTCAGTGTGTGGGAGTGAAGGATGCAGTAAAGAAGGATTAGTGGATCGGAAATGAGATTGTCGTATCCAAAAAGAAAATCCTGTCGTTTCCATAGAAACGTTACTCGATTTAGGAGGGATGCAGTAAAGAAGGCTTAGTGGTTTGGAAATAAGATTATCGTATCCCAAAAGAAAATCCTGTCGTTTCCATAGAAACGTTACTCCATTTAGAAGGAAATGTCTTAGAGCACATAGAATTTCTTAGAGACGCAATTTCCGTGTGATTTCGTCAATGTAGGGGAGTGTGGGATAAAGTAAAGGAGGATTAGTGGATCGGAAATGTGATCGCCGTATCCCAAAAGAAAATCCTGTCGTTTCCATAGAAACGTAACTCGATTTAGAGGGAAATGTCTTAGAACACATAGTATTTCATAGCGCCGCAATTTCCGTGTGAATTCGTCAATGTGTGGGGGTGAGGGATGCAGTAAAGAAGGATTAGTGGATCGGAAATGAGATTGTCGTATCCCAAAAGAAAATCCTGTCGTTTCCATAGAAACGTTACTCGATGTTTAAGGAGGGATGCAGTAAAGAAGGATTAGTGGATCGGAAATGAGATTGTCGTATCCCAAAAGAAAATCCTGTCTTTTCCATAGAAACATTACTCGATTTGGAAGGAGGAGTCATAGAACACATAGTATTTCATAGCGACGCAATTGCTGTGTTAATTCGTCAATGTGAGGGAGCTAGTGATGCAATAAAGAATGAATAGTGCATCGGGAAGGAGATATTCGAATCGCAAAAGAAAAGCCAGTCGTTTCCATAGAAACGTTACTCGATTTAGAAGGAGAAGTCATAGAACCCATAGTATTTCATTGCGACGCAATTGCTGTGTTAATTCTTCAATGTGTGGGAGTGAGGGATGCAGTAAAGAAGGATTAGTGGATCGGAAATGTGATTGTTGTATCCCAAAGGAAAATCCTGTCATTTCCATAGAAACGTTACTCGATTTAGTAGGAAATGTCTTAGAACACACAGTATTTCATAGCGACGCAATTTCCGTTTGATTTCGTAAATGTGTGTTAGTGAGGGATGCAGTAAAATAGGATTCGTGGATCGGAAATGTCATTGTCGTATCCCAAAGGAAAATCCTCTCGTTTCCATACAAACGTTACTCGATATAGAAGGAAATGTCTTATAACACATAGTATTTCATAGCGACGCAATTTACGTGTGAATTCGTCAATGAGTGGGAGTGAGGGATGCAGTAAAGAAGGATTAGTGGATCGCAAATGAGATTCTCGTATCCCAAAAGAATATCCTGTCGTTTCCATAGAAATGTTACTCGATTTAGAAGGAAATGTCTTAGAACCCATAGTACTTCATTGCGACGCAATTGCTGTGTTAATTCATCAATGTGTGGGAGTGAGGCATGCAGTAAAGAAGGATTAGTGGATCGGAAATGTGATTGTCGTATCCCAAAAGAAAATCCTGTCGTTTCCATAGAAGCGTTACTCGAATTAAAAGGGAGAAGTCATAGAACCCATAGTATTTCATAGCGACGAAATTTTCCGTGTGTATTCGTCAATGAGTGGGAGTGAGGGATGCAGTAGAGAAGGATTAGTGGATCGGAAATGATATTGTCGTATCCCAAAAGAAAATCCTGTCGTTTCCATAGAAACATTACTCGATTTAGAAGGAAAAGTCATAGAACCCATAGTATTTCATTGCGACGCAAGTGCTGTGTTAATTCTTCAATGTGTGGGAGTGAGGGATGCAGTAAAGAAGGATTAGTGGATCGGAAATGTGATTGTCGTATCCCAAATGAAAATCCTGTCGTTTCCATAGAAACGTTACTCGATTTAGTAGGAAATGTCTTAGAACACACAGTATTTCATAGCGAAGCAATTGCTGTGTTAATTCGTCAATGTGAGGGAGCTAGTGATGCAATAAAGAATGAATAGTGCATCGAGAAGGAGATACTCGAATCGCAAAAGAAAAGCCAATCGTTTCCATAGAAACGTTACTCGATATAGAAGGAGAAGTCATAGAACCCATAGCATTTCATTGCGACGCAAGTGCTGTGTTAATTATTCAATGTGTGGGAGTGAGGGATGCAGTAAAGAACGATTAGTGGAACGGAATTGTGATTGTCGTATCCCAAATGAAAATCCTGTCGTTTCCATAGAAACGTTACTCGATTTAGTAGGAAATGTCTTAGAACACACAGTATTTCATAGCGACGCAATTGCTGTGTTAATTCGTCAATGTGAGGGAGCTAGTGATGCAATAAATAATGAATAGTGCATCGAGAAGGAGATACTCGAATCGCAAAAGAAATGCCAATCGTTTCCATAGAAACGTGTCTCGATATATAAGGAGAAGTCATAGAACCCATAGTATTTCATTGCGACGCAAGTGCTGTGTTAATTATTCAATGTGTGGGAGTGAGGGATGCAGTAAAGTAGGATTAGTGGATCGGAAATGTGATTGTCGTATCCCAAAAGAAAATCCTGTCGTTTCCATAGAAACGTTACTCGATTTAGAAGGAAATGTCTTAGAACCCATAGTATTTCATAGCGACGCAATTTCCGTGTGAATTCGTCAATGTGTGGGAGTGAGGGATGCACTAAAGAAGGATTAGTGGATCGGAAATGAGATTGTCGTATCCCAAAAGAAAATCCTGTCGTTTCCATAGAAACGTTACTCGATGTTTAAGGAGGGATGCAGTAAGGAAGGATTGGTGGATCGGAAATGAGATTGTCGTATCCCAAAAGAAAATCCTGTCGTTTCCATAGAAACGTTACTCCATTCAGAAGGAAATGTCTTAGAGCACATAGAATTTCATAGCGACGCAATTTCCGTGTGATTTCGTCAATGTAAGGGAGTGTGGGATAAAGTAAAGGAGGATTAGTGGATCGGAAATGTGATTGCCGTATCCCAAAAGAAAATCCTGTCGTTTCCATAGAAACGTTACTCGATGTTTAAGGAGGGATGCAGTAAAGAAGGATTAGTGGATCGGAAATGAGATTGTCGTATCCCAAAAGAAAATCCTGTTGTTTCCATAGAAACGTTACTCAATTTAGAAGGAGAAGTCATAGAACACATAGTATTTTATAGCGACGCAATTTCCGTGTGAATTCGTCAATGTGTGGGAGTGAGGGATGCAGTAAAGAAGGATTAGTGGATCGGAAATGTGATTGTCGTATTTCAAAAGAAAATCCTGTCGTTTCCATAGATACGTTACTCTATTTAGATGGAAATGTCTTAGAACACATAGTATTTCATAGCGACGCAATTTCCGTGTGAATTCGTCAATGTGTGGGAGTGAGGGATGCAGTAAAGAAGGGTTAGTGGATCGGAAATGTGATTGTCGTATCCCAAAAGAAATTCCTGTCATTCCATAGAAACGTTACTCGATTTAGAAGGAAATGTCTTAGAACACATAGTATTTCATAGCGACGCAATTTCCGTGTGAATTCGTCAATGCGTGGGAGTGAGGGATGCAGTAAAGAAGGGTTAGTGGATCGGAAATGAGATTGTCGTATCCCAAAAGAAAATCCTGTCGTTTCCATAGAAACATTACTCGATTTGGAAGGAGGAGTCATAGAACACATAGTATTTCATAGCGACGCAATTGCTGTGTTAATTCGTCAATGTGAGGGAGCTAGTGATGCAATAAAGAATGAATAGTGCATCGAGAAGGAGATATTCGAATCGCAAAAGAAAAGCCAGTCGTTTCCATAGAAACGTTACTCGATTTAGAAGGAGAAGTCATAGAACCCATAGTATTTCATTGCGACGCCATTGCTGTGTTAATTCTTCAATGTGTGGGAGGGAGGGATGCAGTAAAATAGGATTCGTGGATCGGAAATGTGATTGTCGTATCCCAAAGGAAAATCCTCTCGTTTCCATACAAACGTTACACGATTTAGAAGGAAATGTCTTATAACACATAGTATTTCATAGCGACGCAAATTTACGTGTGAATTCGTCAATGAGTGGGAGTGAGGGATGCAGTAAAGAAGGATTAGTGGATCGCAAATGAGACTCTCGTATCCCAAAAGAAAATCCTGTCGTTTCCATAGAAATGTTACTCGATTTAGAAGGAAATGTCTTAGAACCCATAGTATTTCATTGCGACGCAATTGCTGTGTTAATTCGTCAATGTGTGGGAGTAAGGGATGCAGTAAAGAAGGATTAGTGGATCGGAAATGTGATTGTCGTATCCCAAAAGAAAATCCTGTCGTTTCCGTAGAAACGTTACTCGATTTAGAAGGGAATGTCCTAGAACACATAGTATTTCAAGGAGACGCAAATTTCCGTGTGAATTCGTCAATGTGTGGGAGTGAGGGATGCAGTAAAGAGGGATTAGTGGATCGGAAATGTGATTGTCGTATCCCAAAAGAAAATCCTGTCGTTTCCATAGAAACGTTACTCGATTTAGAAGGAGAAGTCATAGAACCCATAGTATTTCATATCGTCCCAATTTCCGTGTGAATTCGTCAATGTGTTGGAGTGAGGGATGCAGTAAAGAAGGAATAGTGGATCGGAAATGAGATTGTCGTATCCCAAAAGAAAATCCTGTCGTTTCCATAGAAACGTTACTCGATTTAGAAAGAGGGATGCAGTAGAGAAGGGTTAGTGGATCGGAAATGAGACTGTCGTATCCCAAGAGAAAATCCCGTCGTTTCCATAGAAACGTTACTCGATTTAGAAGGAAATGTCTTAGAACACATAGAATTTCATAGCGAAGCAATTTCCGTGTGAATTCGTCAATGTGTAAGAGTGTGGGATAAAGTAAAGATGGATTAGTGGATCGGAAATGTGATTGTCGTATCACAAAAGAAAATCCTGTCGTTTCCATAGAAACGTTACTCGATTTAGAAGGAAATGTCTTAGAACACATAGTATTTCATACCGACGCAATTTCCGTGTGAATTCGTCAATGTGTGGGAGTGAGGGATGCAGTAAAGAAGGATTAGTGGATCGGAAATGAGATTGTCGTATCCCAAAAGAGAATCCTGTCGTTTCTATAGAAACAGTACTCGATTTAGAAGGAAATGTCTTGGAACACGCAGTATATCATAGCGACGCGATTTCCGTGTGAATTCGTCAATGTGTGGGAGTGAGGGATGCAGTAAAGAAGGATTAGTGGATCGGAAATGAGATTGTCGTATCCCAAAAGAAAATCCTGTCGTTTCCATAGATACGTTACTCGATTTGGAAGGAAATGTCTTAGAACACATAGTATTTCATACCGACGCAATTTCCGTGTGAATTCGTCAGTGAGTGGGAGTGAGGGATGCAGTAAAGAAGGATTAGTGGATCGGAAATGAGATTGTCGTATCCCAAAAGAAAATCCTGTCGTTTCTATAGAAACGTTACTCGACTTAGAAGGAAATGTCTTGGAACACGCAGTATTTCATAGCGACGCGTTTTCCATGTGAATTCGTCAATGTGTGGGAGTGAGGGATGCAGTAAAGAAGGATTAGTGGATCGGAAATGTGACTGTCGTATCCCAAACGAAAATCCTGTGGTTTCCATAGAAACGTTACTCGTTTTTGTAGGAAATGTCTTAGAACACACAGTATTTCATAGCGACGCAATTTCCGTTTGAATTCGTCAATGTGTGGGAGTGAGGGTTGCAGTAAAGTAGGATTAGCGGATCGGAAATGTGATTGTCGTATCCCAAAAGAAAATCCTGTCGTTTCCATAGAAACGTTACTCGATTTAGAAGGAAATGTCTTAGAACCCATAGTATTTCATAGCGACGCAATTTTCGTGTGAATTCGTCGATGAGTGGGAGTGAGGGATGCAGTTAAGAACGATTAGTGGATCTTAATTGTGATTGTCGTATCCCAAATGAAAATCCTGTCGTTTCCATAGAAACGTTACTCGATTTAGTAGAAATGTCTTAGAACACACAGTATTTCATAGCGACGCAATTTCCGTTTGAATTCGTCAATGTGTGGGAGTGAGGGATGCAGTAAAGTAGGATTAGTGGATCGGAAATGTGATTGTCGTATCCCAAAAGAAAATCCTGTCGTTTCCATTGAAACGTTACTCGATTTAGAAGGAAATGTCTTAGAAAACCCATAGTATTTAATAGCGACGCAATTTCCGTGTGAATTCGTCGATGAGTGGGAGTGTGGGATGCAGTAAAGAAGGATTAGGGGATCGGAAATGTGATTGTCGTATCCCAAAAGAAAATCCTATCGTTTCCATAGAAACGTTACTCGATTTAGAAGGAGAAGTCATAGAACCCATAGTATTTCATAGCGACGCAATTTCCGTGTGAATTCGTCAATGTGTGGGAGTGAGGGATGCAGTAAAGAAGGATTAGTGGATCGGAAATGAGATTGTCGTATCCCAAAAGAAAATCCTGTCGTTTCCATAGAAACGTTACTCGATGTTTAAGGAGGGATGCAGTAAAGAAGGATTAGTGGATCGGAAATGAGATTGTCGTATCCCAAAAGAAAATCCTGTCGTTTCCATAGAAACGTTACTCGATTTAGAAGGAGAAGTCATAGAACACATAGTATTTCATAGCGACGCAATTTCGGTGTGAATTCGTCAATGTGTGGCAGTGAGGGATGCAGTAAAGAAAGATTAGTGGATCGGAAATGAGATTGTCGTATCCCAAAAGAAAAACCTGTCGTTTCCATAGAAACGTTACTCGATTTAGAAGGAGGGATGCAGTAAAGAAGGCTTAGTGGATCGGAAATGAGATTGTCGTATCCCAAAAGAAAATCCTGTCGTTTCCATAGAAACGTTACTACATTTAGAAGGAAATGTCTTAGAGCACATAGAATTTCATAGCGACGCAATTTCCGTGTGATTTCGTCAATTTAAGGGAGTGTGGGATAAAGTAAAGGAGGATTAGTGGATCGGAAATGTGATTGCCGTATCCCAAAAGAAAATCCTGTCGTTTCCATAGAAACGTTACTCGATTTAGAGGGAAATGTCTTAGAACACATAGTATTTCATAGCGACGCAATTTCCGTGTGAATTCGTCAATGTGTGGGAGTGAGGGATCCAGTAAAGAAGGATTAGTGGATCGGAAATGAAATTGTCGTATCCCAAAAGAAAATCCTGTCGTTTCCCTAGAAACGTTACTCGATGTTTAAGGAGGGTTGCAGTAAAGAAGGATTAGTGGATCGGAAATGAGATTGTCGTATCCCAAAAGAAAATCCTGTCGTTTCCATAGAAACGTTACTCGATTTAGAAGGAGAAGTCATAGAACACATAGTATTTCATAGCGACGCAATTTCCGTGTGAATTCGTCAATGTGTGGGAGTGAGGGATGCAGTAAAGAAGGATTAGTGGATCGGAAATGTGATTGTCGTATCCCAAAAGAAAATCCTGTCGTTTCCATAGATACGTTACTCGATTTAGATGGAAATGTCTTAGAACACATAGTATTTCATAGCGACGCAATTTCCGTGTGAATTCGTCAATGTGTGTTAGTGAGGGATGCAGTAAAGGAGGGTTAGTGGATCGGAAATGTGATTGTCGTATCCCAAAAGAAAATCCTGTCGTTTCCATAGAAACGTTACTCGATTTTGAAGGAAATGTCTTACAACACATAGTATTTCATAGCGACGCAATTTCCGTGTGAATTCGTCAATGAGTGGGAGTGAGGGATGCAGTAAAGAAGGATTAGTGGATCGGAAATGAGATTGTCGTATCCCAAAAGAAAATCCTGTCGTTTCCATAGCAACATTACTCGATTTGGAAGGAGGAGTCATAGAACACATAGTATTTCATAGCGACGCAATTGCTGTGTTAATTCGTCAATGTGAGGGAGCTAGTGATGCAATAAAGAATGAATAGTGCATCGAGAAGGAGATATTCGAATCGCAAAAGAAAAGCCAGTCGTTTCCATAGAAACCTTACTCGATTTAGAAGGAGAAGTCATAGAACCCATAGTATTTCATTGCGACGCAATTGTTGTGTTAATTCTTCAATGTGTGGGAGTGAGGGATGCAGTAAAGAAGGATTAATGGATCGGAAATGTGATTGTCGTATCCCAAAAGAAAATCCTGTCGTTTCCATAGAAACGTTACTCGATTTAGTAGGAAATGTCTTAGAACACACAGTATTTCATAGCGACGCAATTTCCGTGTGAATTCGTCAATGTGTGGGAGTGAGGGATGCAGTAAAGAAGGATTAGTGGATCGGAAATGTGATTGTCGTATCCCAAAAGAAAATCCTGTCGTTTCCATAGATACGTTACTCGATTTAGATGGAAATGTCTTAGAACACATAGTATTTCATAGCGACGCAATTTCCGTGTAAATTCGTCAATGTGTGGGAGTGAGGGATGCAGTAAAGAAGGGCTAGTGGATCGGAAATGTGATTGTCGTATCCCAAAAGAAAATCCTGTCATTTCCATAGAAACGTTACTCGATTTAGAAGGAAATGTCTTAGAACACATAGTATTTCATAGCGACGCAATTTCCGTGTGAATTCGTCAATGAGTGGGAGTGAGGGATGCAGTAAAGAAGGATTAGTGGATCGGAAATGAGATTGTTGTATCCCAAAAGAAAATCCTGTCGTTTCCGTAGAAACGTTACTCGATTTAGAAGGAAATGTCTTAGAACACACAGTATTTCAAGGCGACGCAATTTCCGTGTGAATTCGTCAATGTGTGGGAGTGAGGGATGCAGTAAAGAAGGAATAGTGGATCGGAAATGAGATTGTCGTATCCCAAAAGAAAATCCTGTCGTTTCCAGAGAAACGTTACTCGATTTAGAAAGAGGGATGCAGTAGAGAAGGGTTAGTGGATCGGAAATGAAACTGTCGTATCCCAAAAGAAAATCCAGTCGTTTCCATAGAAACGTTACTCGATTTAGAAGGAAATGTCTTAGAACACATAGAATTTCATAGCATCGCAATTTCCGTGTGAATTCGTCAATGTGTAAGAGTGTGGGATAAAGTAAAGATGGATTAGTGGATCGGAAATGTGATTGTCGTATCCCAAAAGAAAATCCTGTCGTTTCCAGAGAAACGTTACTCGATTTAGAAAGAGGGATGCAGTAAAGTAGGATTAGTGGATCGGAAATGTGATTGTCGTATCCCAAAAGAAAATCCTGTTGTTTCCATAGAAACGTTACTCGATTTAGAAGGAAATGTCTTAGAACCCATAGTATTTCATAGCGTCGCAATTTCCGTGTGAATTCGTCAATGTGTGGGAGTGAGGGATGCACTAAAGAAGGATTAGTGGATCGGAAATGAGATTGTCGTATCCCAAAAGAAAATCCTGTCGTTTCCATAGAAACGTTACTCGATGTTTAAGGAGGGATGCAGTAAAGAAGGATTGGTGGATCGGAAATGAGATTGTCGTATCCCAAAAGAAAATCCTGTCGTTTCCATAGAAACGTTACTCGATTTAGAAGGAGAAGTCATAGAACACATAGTATTTCATAGCGACGCAATTTCCGTGTGAATTCGTCAATGTGTGGGAGTGAGGGATGCAGTAAAGAAGGATTAGTGGATCGGAAATGAAATTGTCGTATCCCAAAAGAAAATCCTGTCGTTTCCATAGAAACGTTACTCGATTTAGAAGGAGGGATGCAGTAAAGAAGGCTTAGTGGATCGGAAATGAGATTGTCGTATCCCAAAAGAAAATCCTGTCGTTTCCATAGAAACGTTACTCCATTAAGAAGGAAATGTCTTAGAGCACATAGAATTTCATAGCGACGCAATTTCCGTGTGATTTCGTCAATGTAAGGGAGTGTGGGATAAAGTAAAGGAGGATTAGTGGATCGGAAATGTGATTGCCGTATCCCAAAAGAAAATCTTGTCGTTTCCATAGAAACGTTACTCGATGTTTAAGGAGGGATGCAGTAAAGAAGGATTAGTGGATCGGAAATGAGATTGTCGTATCCCAAAAGAAAATCCTGTCGTTTCCATAGAAACGTTACGCGATTTAGAAGGAGAAGTCATAGAACACATAGTATTTTATAGCGACGCAATTTCCGTGTGAATTCGTCAATGTGTGGGAGTGAGGGATGCAGTAAAGAAGGATTAGTGGTTCGGAAATGTGATTGTCGTATTTCAAAAGAAAATCCTGTCGTTTCCATAGATACGTTACTCTATTTAGATGGAAATGTCTTAGAACACATAGTATTTCATAGCGACGCAATTTCCGTGTGAATTCGTCAATGTGTTTGAGTGAGGGATGCAGTAAAGGAGGGTTAGTGGATCGGAAATGTGATTGTCGTATCCCAAAAGAAAATCCTGTCGTTTCCATAGAAACGTTACTCGATTTAGAAGGAAATGTCTTAGAACACATAGTATTTCATAGCGACGCAATTTCCGTGTGAATTCGTCAATGCGTGGGAGTGAGGGATGCAGTAAAGAAGGGTTAGTGGATCGGATATGAGATTCTCGTATCCCAAAAGAAAATCCTGTCGTTTCCATAGAAACATTACTCGATTTGGAAGGAGGAGTCATAGAACACAAAGTATTTCATAGCGACGCAATTGCTGTGTTAATTCGTCAATGTGAGGGAGCTAGTGATGCAATAAAGAATGAATAGTGCATCGAGAACGAGATATTCGAATCGCAAAAGAAAAGCCAGTCGTTTCCATAGAAACGTTACTCGATTTAGAAGGAGAATCCATAGAACCCATAGTATTTCATTGCGACGCCATTGCTGTGTTAATTCTTCAATGTCTGGGAGTGAGGGATGCAGTAAAATAGGATTCGTGGATCGGAAATGTGATTGTCGTATCCCAAAGGAAAATCCTCTCGTTTCCATACAAACGTTACTCGATTTAGAAGGAAATGTCTTATAACACATAGTATTTCATAGCGACGCAAATTTACGTGTGAAATCGTCAATGAGTGGGAGTGAGGGATGCAGTAAAGAAGGCTTAGTGGATCGCAAATGAGATTCTCGTATCCCAAAAGAAAATCCTGTCGTTTCCATAGAAATGTTACTCGATTTAGAAGGAAATGTCTTAGAACCCATAGTATTTCATTGCGACGCAATTGCTGTGTTAATTCGTCAATGTGTGGGAGTAAGGGATGCAGTAAAGAAGGATTAGTGGATCGGAAATGTGATTGTCGTATCCCAAAAGAAAATCCTGTCGTTTCCGTAGAAACGTTACTCGATTTAGAAGGGAATGTCCTAGAACACATAGTATTTCAAGGAGACGCAAATTTCCGTGTGAATTCGTCAATGTGTGGGAGTGAGGGATGCAGTAAAGAAGGATTAGTGGATCGGAAATGTGATTGTCGTATCCCAAAAGAAAATCCTGTCGTTTCCATAGAAACGTTACTCGATTTAGAAGGAGAAGTCATAGAACCCATAGTATTTCATATCGTCCCAATTTCCGTGTGAATTCGTCAATGTGTGGGAGTGAGGGATGCAGTGTAGAAGGAATAGTGGATCGGAAAAGAGATTATCGAATCCCAAAAGAAAATCCTGTCGTTTCCATAGAAACGTTACTCGATTTAGAATGAGGGATGCAGTAGAGAAGGGTTAGTCGATCGGAAATGAGACTGTCGTATCCCAAAAGAAAATCCTGTCGTTTCCATAGAAACGTTACTCGATTTAGAAGGAAATGTCTTAGAACACATAGAATTTCATAGCGAAGCAATTTCCGTGTGAATTCGTCAATGTGTAAGAGTGTGGGATAAAGTAAAGATGGATTAGTGGATCGGAAATGTGATTGTCGTATCACAAAAGAAAATCCTGTCGTTTCCATAGAAACGTTACTCGATTTAGAAGGAAATGTCTTAGAACACATAGTATTTCATACCGACGCAATTTCCGTGTGAATTCGTCAATGTGTGGGAGTGAGGGATGCAGTAAAGAAGGATTAGTGGATCGGAAATGAGATTGTCGTATCCCAAAAGAAAATCCTGTCGTTTCTATAGAAACAGTACTCGATTTAGAAGGAAATGTCTTGGAACACGCAGTATTTCATAGCGACGCGATTTCCGTGTGAATTCGTCAAGGTGTGGGAGTGAGGGATGCAGTAAAGAAGGATTAGTGGATCGGAAATGAGATTGTCGTATCCCAAAAGAAAATCCTGTCGTTTCCATAGATACGTTACTCGATTTGGAAGGAAATGTCTTAGAACACATAGTATTTCATAGCGACGCAATTTCCGTGTGAATTCGTCAATGAGTGGGAGTGAGGGATGCAGTAAAGAAGGATTAGTGGATCGGAAATGAGATTGTCGAATCCCAAAAGAAATTCCTGTCGTTTCCATAGAAACGTTACTCGATTTAGAAGGAAATGTCTTAGAACGCATAGTATTTCATACCGACGCAATTTCCGTGTGAATTCGTCAATGAGTGGGAGTGAGGGATGCAGTAAAGAAGGATTCGTGGATCGGAAATGAGATTGTCGTATCCCAAAAGAAAATCCTGTCGTTTCTATAGAAACGTTACTCGACCTAGAAGGAAATGTCTTGGAACACGCAGTATTTCATAGCGACGCGATTTCCATGTGAATTCGTCAATGTGTGGGAGTGAGGGATGCAGTAAAGAAGGATTAGTGGATCGGAAATGTGACTGTCGTATCCCAAAAGAAAATCCTGTCGTTTCCATAGAAACGTTACTCGTTTTAGTAGGAAATGTCTTAGAACACACAGTATTTCATAGCGACGCAATTTCCGTTTGAATTCGTCAATGTGTGGGAGTGAGGGTTGCAGTAAAATAGGATTAGTGGATCGGAAATGTGATTGTCGTATCCCAAAAGAAAATCCTGTCGTTTCCATAGAAACGTTACTCGATTTAGAAGGAAATGTCTTAGAACCCATAGTATTTCATAGCGACGCAATTTCCGTTTGAATTCGTCAATGTGTGGGAGTGAGGGATGCAGTAAATTGGATTAGTGGATCGGAAATGTGATTGTCGTATCCCAAAAGAAAATCCTGTCGTTTCCATTGAAACGTTACTCGATATAGAAGGAAATGTCTTAGAACCCATAGTATTTCATAGCGACGCAATTTCCGTGTGAATTCGTCGATGAGTGGGAGTGAGGGATGCAGTAAAGAAGGATTAGGGGATCGGAAATGTGATTGTCGTATCCCAAAAGAAAATCCTATCGTTTCCATAGAAACGTTACTCGATTTAGAAGGAGAAGTCATAGAACCCATAGTATTTCATAGCGACGCAATTTCCGTGTGAAATCGTCAATGTGTGTGAGTGAGGGATGCAGTAAAGAAGGATTAGTGGATCGGAAATGAGATTGTCGTATCCCATAAGAAAATCCTGTCGTTTCCATAGAAACGTTACTCGATGTTTAAGGAGGGATGCAGTAAAGAAGGATTAGTGGATCGGAAATGAGATTGTCGTATCCCAAAAGAAAATCCTGTCGTTTCCATTGAAACGTTACTCGATTTAGAAGGAGGGATGCAGTAAAGAAGGCTTAGTGGATCGGAAATGAGATTGTCGTATCCCAAAAGAAAAATCCTGTCGTTTCCATAGATACGTTACTACATTTAGAAGGAAATGTCTTAGAGCACATAGAATTTCGTAG
This sequence comes from Schistocerca piceifrons, assembly GCF_021461385.2. Lineage (NCBI taxonomy): Eukaryota > Metazoa > Arthropoda > Insecta > Orthoptera > Acrididae > Schistocerca > Schistocerca piceifrons. Next base: position 5,409,471 of record NW_025728287.1, read on the forward strand.
CGACGCAATTTCCGTGTGATTTCGTCAATTTAAGGGAGTGTGGGGTAAAGTAAAGGAGGATTAGTGGATCGGAAATGTGATTGCCGTATCCCAAAAGAAAATCCTGTCGATTCCATAGAAACGTTACTCGATTTAGAGGGAAAAGTCTTAGAACACATAGTATTTCATAGCGACGCAATTTCCGTGTGAATTCGTCAATGTGTGGGAGTGAGGGATGCAGTAAAGAAGGATTAGTGGATCGGAAATGAAATTGTCGTATCCCAAAAGAAAATCCTGTCGTTTCCCTAGAAACGTTACTCGATGTTTAAGGAGGGTTGCAGTAAAGAAGGATTAGTGGATCGGAAATGAGATTGTCGTATCCCAAAAGAAAATCCTGTCGTTTCCATAGAAACGTTACTCGATTTAGAAGGAGAAGTCATAGAACACATAGTATTTCATAGCGACGCAATTTCCGTGTGAATTCGTCAATGTGTGGGAGTGAGGGATGCAGTAAAGAAGGATTAGTGGATCGGAAATGTGATTGTCGTATCCCAAAAGAAAATCCTGTCGTTTCCATAGATGCGTTACTCGATTTAGATGGAAATGTCTTAGAACACATAGTATTTCATAGCGACGCAATTTCCGTGTGAATTCGTCAATGTGTGTTAGTGAGGGATGCAGTAAAGAAGGGTTAGTGGATCGGAAATGTGATTGTCGTATCCCAAAAGAAAATCCTGTCGTTTCTATAGAAACGCTACTCGATTTAGAAGGAGAAGTCATAGAACCCATAGTATTTCATATCGACCCAATTTCCGTGTGAATTCGTCAATGTGTGGGAGTGAGGGATGCAGTAAAGAAGGAATAGTGGATCGGAAATGAGATTGTCGTATCCCAAAAGAAAATCCTGTCGTTTCCAGAGAAACGTTACTCGATTTAGAAAGAGGGATGCAGTAGAGAAGGGTTAGTGGATCGGAAATGAGACTGTCGTATCCCAAAAGAAAATCCTGTCGTTTCCATAGAGACGTTACTCGATTTAGAAGGAAATGTCTTAGAACACATAGGATTTCATAGCAAAGCAATTTCCGTGTGAATTCGTCAATGTGTAAGAGTGTGGGATAAAGTAAAGATGGATTAGTGGATCGGAAATGTGATTGTCGTATCCCAAAAGAAAATCCTGTCGTTTCCATAGAAACGTTACTCGATTTAGAAGGAAATGTCTTAGAACACATAGTATTTCATACCGACGCAATTTCCGTGTGAATTCGTCAATGTGTGGGAGTGAGGGATGCAGTAAAGAAGGATTAGTGGATCGGAAATGTGACTGTCGTATCCTAAAAGAAAATCCTGTCGTTTCCATAGAAACGTTATTCGATTTAGAAGGAAATGTCATAGAACCCATAGTATTTCATTGCGACGCAATTGCTGTGTTAATTCGTCAATGTGTGGGAGTGAGGAATGCAGTAAAGAAGGATTACTGGATCGGAAATGTGATTGTCGTATCCCAAAAGAAAATCCTGTCGTTTCCATTGAAACGTTACTCGATTTAGAAGGAAATGTCTTAGAACACATAGTATTTCATACCGACGCAATTTCCTTGTTAATTCGTCAATGAGTGGGAGTGAGGGATGCAGTAAAGAAGGATTAGTGGATCGGAAATGAGATTGTCGTATCCCAAAAGAAAATCCTGTCGTTTCCACAGAAACGTTACTCGATTTAGAAGGAAATGTTCTAGAACACATAGTAATTCATAGCGACGCAATTTCCGTGTGAATTAGTCAATGTGTGGGAGTGAGGGATGCAGTAAAGAAGGATTAGTGGATCGGAAATGAGATTGTCGTATCCCAAAAGAAAATCCTGTCGTTTCCATAGAAACGTTACTCGATTTAGAAGGAGAAGTCATAGAACCCATAGTATTTCACAGCGACGCAATTTCCGTGTGAATTTGTCAATGAGTGCGAGTGAGGGATGCAGTAAAGAAGGATTAGTGGATCGGAAATGAGATTGTCGTATCCCAAAAGAAAATCCTGTCGTTTCCATAGAAACGTTACTCGATTTAGAAGGAAATGTCTTAGAACACATAGTATTTCATAACGATGCGATTTCCGTGTGAATTTGTCAATTTGTGGGAGTGAGGGATGCAGTAAAGAAGGATTAGTGGATCGGAAATGAGATTGTAGTATCCCAAAAGAAAATCCTGTCGTTTCCATAGAAACGTTACTCGATTTAGAAGGAAATGTCTTGGAACACATAGTATTTCATAGCAACGCAATATCCGTGAGAATTCGTCAATGTGTGGGAGTGAGGGATGCAGTAAAGAAGGATTAGTGGATCGGAAATGTGATTGTCGTATCCCAAAAGAAAATCCTGTCGTTTGCATAGAAACGTTACCCGATTTAGAAGGAAATGTCATAGAACCCATAGTATTTCTTTGCGACGCAATTGCTGTGTTAATTCGTCAATGTGAGGCAGTGAGGTATGCAGTAAAGAAGGATTAGTGGATCGAAAAGGAGATTGTCGTATCGCAAAATAAAATCCTGTCGTTTCCATAGAAACGTTACTCGATTTAGAAGGAGAAGTCATAGAACTCATAGTATTTCATAGCGACCCAATTTCCGTGTGAATTCGTCAATGTGTGGGAGTGAGGGATGCAGTAAAGAAGGAATAGTGGATCGGAAATGAGATTGTCGTATCCCAAAAGAAAATCCTGTCGTTTCCATAGAAACGTTACTCGATTTAGAGGGAAATGTCTTAGAACACATAGTATTTCATAGCGACGCAATTTCCGTGTGAATTCGTCAATGTGTGGGAGTGAGGGATGCAGTAAAGAAGGATTAGTGGATCAGAAATGTGACTGTCGTATCCCAAAAGAAAATCCTGTCGTATCCATAGAAACGTTACTCGATTTAGAAGGAGAAGTCATAGAACCCATAGTATTTCACAGCGACGCAATTTCCGTGTGAATTCGTCAATGCGTGGGAGTGAGGGATGCAGTAAAGAAGGATTAGTGGATCGGAAATGAGATTGTCGTATCCCAAGAGAAAATCCTGTCGTTTCCATAGAAACGTTACTCCATTTAGAAGGAGAGGTCATAGAACCCACAGTATTTCATAGCGACGCAATTTCCGTGTGAATTTGTCAATGTGTGGGAGTGAGGGATGCAGTAAAGAAGAATTAGTGGATTGGAAATGTGATTGTCGTATCCCAAAAGAAAATCCTGTCGTTTCCATAGATACGTTACTCGATTTGGAAGGAAATGTCTTAGAACACATAGTATTTCATAGCGACGCAATTTCCGTGTGAATTCGTCAATGAGTGGGAGTGAGGGATGCAGTAAAGAAGGATTAGTGGATCGGAAATGAGATTGTCGTATCCCAAAAGAAATTCCTGTCGTTTCCATAGAAACGTTACTCGATTTAGAAGGAAATGTCTTAGAACACATAGTATTTCATACCGACGCAATTTCCGTGTGAATTCGTCAATGTGTGGGAGTGAGGGATGCAGTAAAGAAGGATTAGTGGATCGGAAATGAGATTGTCGTATCCCAAAAGAAAATCCTATCGTTTCCATAGAAACGTTACTCGATTTAGAAGGAAATGTCTTGGAACACGTAATATTTCATTGCGACGCGATTTCCGTGTGAATTCGACAATGTGTGGGAGTGAGGGATGCAGTAAAGGTGGATTAGTGGATCGGAAATGAGAGTGTCGTATCCCAAAAGAAAATCCTGTCGTTTCCATAGAAACGTTACTCGATTTAGAAGGAGAAGTCATAGAACCCATAGTATTTCACAGCGACGCAATTTCCGTGTGGATTCGTCAATGAGTGCGAGTGAGGGATGCAGTAAAAAAGGATTAGTGGATCGGAAATGAGATTGTCGTATCCCAAAAGAAAATCCTGTCGTTTCCATTGAAACGTTACTCGATTTAGAAGGAAATGTCTTAGAACACATAGTATTTCATAGCGACGCGATTTCCGTGTGAATTTGTCAATGTGTGGGAGTGAGGGATACAGTAAAGAAGGATTAGTGGATCGGAAATGAGAGTGTCGTATCCCAAAAGAAAATCTTGTCGTTTCCATAGAAACGCTGCTCGATTTAGAGGGAAATGTCTTAGAACACATAGTATTTCATAGCGACGCAATTTCCGTGTGAATTCGTCAATGAGTGGGAGTGAGGGATGCAGTAAAGAGGGATTAGTGGATCGGAAATGAGATTGTCGTATCCCAAAAGAAAATCCTGTCGTTTCCATAGAAACGTTACTCGATTTAGAAGGAAATGTCTTGGAACACATAGTATTTCATAGCGACGCAATATCCGTGTGAATTCGTCAATGTGTGGGAGTGAGGGATGCAGTAAAGAAGGATTAGTGGATCGGAAATGTGATTGTCGTATCCCAAAAGAAAATCCTGTCGTTTGCATAGAAACGTTACCCGATTTAGAAGGAAATGTCATAGAACCCATAGTATTTCTTTGCGACGCAATTGCTGTGTTAATTCGTCAATGTGTGGCAGTGAAGGATGCAGTAAAGAAGGATTAGTGGATCGAAAAGGAGATTGTCGTATCGCAAAAGAAAATCCTGTCGTTTCCATAGAAACGTTACTCGATTTAGAAGGAAATGTCTTAGAACACATAGTATTTCATAGTGACGCGATTTCCGTGTGAATATGTCAATGTGTGGGAGTGAGGGATGCAGTAAAGAAGGATTAGTGGATCGGAAATGTGATTGTCCTATCCCAAAAGTAAATCCTGGCATTTCCATAGAAACATTACTCGATTTAGAAGGAAATGTCTTAGAACACATAGTATTTCATAGCGACGCAATTTCCGTGTGAGTTGGTCAATGTGTGGGAGTGAGGTATGCAGTAAAGAAGGATTAGTGGATCGGTAATGGGATTGTCGTATCCCAAAAGAAAATCCTGTCGTTTGCTTAGAAACGTTACCCGATTTAGAAGGAAATGTCATAGAACCCATAGTATTTCTTTGCGACGCAATTGCTGTGTTAATTCGTCAATGTGTGGCAGTGAGGGATGCAGTAAAGAAGGATTAGTGGATCGGAAATGAGATTGTAGTATCCCAAAAGAAAATCCTGTCGTTTCCATAGAAACGTTACTCGATTTAGAAGGAGAAGTCATAGAACAGATAGTATTTCACAGCGACGCAATTTCCGTGTGAATTCGCCAATGTGAGGGAGTGAGGGATGCAGTAAAGAAGGATTAGTGGATCGAAAATGAGATTGTCGTATCCCAAAAGAAAACCTTGCCGTTTCCATAGAAACGTTACTCGATTTAGAAGGAAATGTCTTAGAACACATAGTATTTCATAGCGACGCAATTTCCGTGTGAATTCGTCAATGAGTGGGAGTGAGGGATGCAGTAGAGAGGGATTAGAGGATCGGAAATGAGATTGTCGTATCCCAAAAGAAAATCCTGTCGTTTCCATAGAAACGTTACTCGATTTAGAAGGAAATGTCTTGGAACACATAGTATTTCATAGCGACGCAATATCCGTGTGAATTCGTCAATGTGTGGGAGTGAGGGATGCAGTAAAGAAGGATTAGTGGATCGGAAATGTGATTGTCGTATCCCAAAAGAAAATCCTGTCGTTTCCATAGAAACGTTACTCAATTTAGAAGGAAATGTCTTAAAACACATAGTATTTCAGAGCGACGCAATTTCCGTGAATTCGTCAATGAGTGGGAGTGAGGGATGCAGTAAAGAAGGATTAGTGGATCGGAAATGAGATTGTAGTATCCCAAAAGATAATCCAGTCGTTTCCATGGAAACGTTACTCGATTTAGAAGGAGAAGTCATAGAACAGATAGTATTTCATAGCGACGCAATTTCCGTGTGAATTCGCCAATGTGTGGGAGTGAGGGATGCAGTAAAGAAGGATTAGTGGATCGGAAATGAGATTGTCGTATCCCAAATGAAAATCTTGTCGTTTCCATAGAAACGCTGCTCGATTTAGAGGGAAATGTCTTAGAACAGATAGTATTTCATACCGACGCAATTTCCGTGTGAATTCGTCAATGAGTGGGAGTGAGGGATGCAGTAAAGAGGGATTAGTGGATCGGAAATGAGAATGTCGTATCCCAAAAGAAAATCCTGTCGTTTCCATAGAAACGTTACTCGATTTAGAAGGAAATGTCTTGGAACACATAGTGTTTCATAGCGACGCAATATCCGTGTGAATTCGTCAATGTGTGGGAGTGAGGGATGCAGTAAAGAAGGATTAGTGGATCGGAAATGTGATTGTCGTATCCCAAAAGAAAATCCTGTCGTTTGCATAGAAACGTTACCCGATTTAGAAGGAAATCTCATAGAACCCATAGTATTTCTTTGCGACGCAATTGTTGTGTTAATTCGTCAATGTGTGGCAGTGAGGGATGCAGTAAAGAAGGATTAGTGGATCGAAAAGGAGACTGTCGAATCGTAAAAGAAAATCCTGTCGTTTCCATAGAAACGTTACTCGATTTAGAAGGAAATGTCTTAGAACACATAGTATTTCATAGTGACGCGATTTCCGTGTGAATATGTCAATGTGTGGGAGTGAGGGATGCAGTAAAGAAGGATTAGTGGATCGGAAATGTGATTGTCGTATCCCAAAAGAAAATCCTGTCATTTCCATTGAAACATTACTCGATTTAGAAGGAAATCTCTTAGAACACATAGTATTTCATAGCGACGCAATTTCCGTGTGAGTTCGTCAATGTGTGGGAGTGAGGTATGCAGTAAAGGAGGATTAGTGGATCGGAAATGTGATTGTCGTATCCCAAAAGAAAATCCTGTCGTTTCCATAGAAACGTTACTCAATTTAGAAGGAAATGTCTTAAAACACATAGTATTTCAGAGCGACGCAATTTTCGTGAATTCGTCAATGAGTGGGAGTGAGGGATGCAGTGAAGATGGATTAGTGGATCGAAAATGAGATTGTCGTATCCCAAAAGAAAATCCTGTCGTTTCCATAGAAACGTTACTCGATTTAGAAGGAAATGTCTTAGAACACATAGTATTTCATAGCGGCGCAATATCCGTGTGAATTCGTCAATGTGTGGGAGTGAGGGATGCAGTAAAGAAGGATTAGTGGATCGGAAATGTGATTGTCGTATCCCAAAGAAAATCCTGTCGTTTGCATAGAAACGTTACCCGATTTAGAAGGAAATGTCATAGAACCCATAGTATTTCTTTGCGACGCAATTGCTGTGTTAATTCGTCAATGTGTGGCAGTGAAGGATGCAGTAAAGAAGGATTAGTGGATCGAAAAGGAGATTGTCGTATCGCAAAAGAAAATCCTGTCGTTTCCATAGAAACGTTACTCGATTTAGAAGGAAATGTCTTAGAACACATAGTAATTCATAGTGACGCGATTTCCGTATGAATATGTCAATGTGTGGGAGTGAGGGATGCAGTAAAGAAGGATTAGTGGATCGGAAATGTGATTGTCGTATCCCAAAAGAAAATCCTGTCATTTCCATAGAAACATTACTCGATTTAGAAGGAAATGTCTTAGAACACATAGTATTTCATAGCGACGCAATTTCCGTGTGAGTTGGTCAATGTGTGGGAGTGAGGTATGCAGTAAAGAAGGATTAGTGGATCGGTAATGGGATTGTCGTATCCCAAAAGAAAATCCTGTCTTTTGCTTAGAAACGTTACCCGATTTAGAAGGAAATGTCATAGAACCCATAGTATTTCTTTGCGACGCAATTGCTGTGTTAATTCGTCAATGTGTGGCAGTGAGGGATGTAGTAAAGAAGGATTAGTGGATCGGAAATGAGATTGTAGTATCCCAAAAGAAAATCCTGTCGTTTCCATAGAAACGTTACACGATTTAGAAGGAGAAGTCATAGAACAGATAGTATTTCACAGCGACGCAATTTCCGTGTGAATTCGCCAATGTGAGGGAGTGAGGGATGCAGTAAAGAAGGATTAGTGGATCGAAAATGAGATTGTCGTATCCCAAAAGAAAACCTTGCCGTTTCCATAGAAACGTTACTCGATTTAGAAGGAAATGTCTTAGAACACATAGTATTTCATAGCGACGCAATTTCCGTGTGAATTCGTCAATGAGTGGGAGTGAGGGATGCAGTAGAGAGGGATTAGAGGATCGGAAATGAGATTGTCGTATCCCAAAAGAAAATCCTGTCGTTTCCATAGAAACGTTACTCGATTTAGAAGGAAATGTCTTGGAACACATAGTATTTCATAGCGACGCAATATCCGTGTGAATTCGTCAATGTGTGGGAGTGAGGGATGCAGTAAAGAAGGATTAGTGGATCGGAAATGTGATTGTCGTATCCCAAAAGGAAATCCTGTCGTTTCCATAGAAACGTTACTCAATTTAGAAGGAAATGTCTTAAAACACATAGTATTTCAGAGCGACGCAATTTCCGTGAATTCGTCAATGAGTGGGAGTGAGGGATGCAGTAAAGAAGGATTAGTGGATCGGAAATGAGATTGTAGTATCCCAAAAGATAATCCAGTCGTTTCCATGGAAACGTTACTCGATTTAGAAGGAGAAGTCATAGAACAGATAGTATTTCATAGCGACGCAATTTTCGTGTGAATTCGCCAATGTGTGGGAGTGAGGGATGCAGTAAAGAAGGATTAGTGGATCGGAAATGAGATTGTCGTATCCCAAAAGAAAATCTTGTCGTTTCCATAGAAACGCTGCTCGATTTAGAGGGAAATGTCTTAGAACACATAGTATTTCATACCGACGCAATTTCCGTGTGAATTCGTCAATGAGTGGGAGTGAGGGATGCAGTAAAGAGGGATTAGTGGATCGGAAATGAGAATGTCGTATCCCAAAAGAAAATCCTGTCGTTTCCATAGAAACGTTACTCGATTTAGAAGGAAATGTCTTGGAACACATAGTGTTTCATAGCGACGCAATATCCGTGTGAATTCGTCAATGTGTGGGAGTGAGGGATGCAGTAAAGAAGGATTAGTGGATCGGAAATGTGATTGTCGTATCCCAAAAGAAAATCCTGTCGTTTGCATAGAAACGTTACCCGATTTAGAAGGAAATCTCATAGAACCCATAGTATTTCTTTGCGACGCAATTGTTGTGTTAATTCGTCAATGTGTGGCAGTGAGGGATGCAGTAAAGAAGGATTAGTGGATCGAAAAGGAGATTGTCGTATCGCAAAAGAAAATCCTGTCGTTTCCATAGAAACGTTAGTCGATTTAGAAGGAAATGTCTTGGAACACATAGTATTTCATAGTGACGCGATTTCCGTGTGAATATGTCAATGTGTGGGAGTGAGGGATGCAGTAAAGAAGGATTAGTGGATCGGAAATATGATTGTCGTATCCCAAAAGAAAATCCTGTCATTTCCATTGAAACATTACTCGATTTAGAAGGAAATCTCTTAGAACACATAGTATTTCATAGCGACGCAATTTCCGTGTGTGTTCGTCAATGTGTGGGAGTGAGGTATGCAGTAAAGAAGGATTAGTGGATCGGAAATGTGATTGTCGTATCCCAAAAGAAAATCCTGTCGTTTCCATAGAAACGTTACTCAATTTAGAAGGAAATGTCTTAAAACACATAGTATTTCAGAGCGACGCAATTTTCGTGAATTCGTCAATGAGTGGGAGTGAGGGATGCAGTGAAGATGGATTAGTGGATCGAAAATGAGATTGTCGTATCCCAAAAGAAAATCCTGTCGTTTCCATAGAAACGTTACTCGATTTAGAAGGAAATGTCTTAGAACACATAGTATTTCATAGCGACGCAATTTCCGTGTGAATTCGTCAATGAGTGGGAGTGAGGGCTGCAGTAAAGAAGGATTAGTGGATCGGAAATGAAATTGTCGTGTCCCAAAAGAAAATCCTGTCGTTTCCATAGAAACGTTACTCGATTTAGAGGGAAATGTCTTAGATCACATAGTATTTCATACCGACGCTATTTCCGTGTGAATTCGTCAATGTGTGGGAGTGAGGGATGCAGTAAAGAGGGATTAGTGGATCGGAAATGAGATTGTCGTATCCCAAAAGAAAATCCTGTCGTTTCAATAGAAACGTCACTCGATTTAGAAGGAGAAGACATAGAACCCATAGTATTTCATAGCGACGCAATTTCCGTGTGAACTCGTCAATGTGTGGGAGTGAGGGATGCAGTAAAGAAGGATTAGTGGATCGGAAATGAGATTGTCGTATCCCAAAAGAAAATCCTGTCGTTTCCATAGAAGAGTTACTCGATTTAGGAGGAGAAGTCATAGAACCCATAGTATTTCACAGCGACGCAATTTCCGTGTGAATTCGTCAATGAGTGCGAGTGAGGGATGCAGTAAAGAAGGATTAGTGGATCGGAAATGAGATTGTCGTATCCCAAAAGAAACTCCTGTCGTTTCCATAGAAACGTTACTCGATTTGAAGGGGAAGTCATAGAGCCCATAGTATTTCATAGCGACGCAATTTCCGTGTGAATTCGCCAATGTGTGGGTGTGAGGGATGCAGTAAAGAAGGATTAGTGGATCGGAAATGAGATTGTCGTATCCCAAAAGAAAATCCTGTCGTTTCCACTGTCGTTTACTCTGTTTAGAAGGAAATGTCTTAGAACTCAATTTCTGTGTTAATTCGGCAATGTGAGGGAGCTAGGGATGCAATTAAGAAGGAATAGTGGATCGAGAAGGAGATACTCGTATCGCAAAAGGAAAAAGCCAGTCGATTCCATAGAAACGATACTCGATTTAGAAGGAGAAGTCATAGAACCCATAGTATTTCATTGCGACGCAATTGCTGTGTTAATTCGTCAATGTGTGGGAGTGAGGGATGCAGTAAAGAAGGATTAGTGGATCGGAAATGTGATTGTCGTATCCCAAAAGAAAATCTTGTCGTTTCCATAGAAACGTTACTCGATTTAGAGGGAAATGTCTTAGAACACATAGTATTTCATAGCGACGAATTTCCGTGTGAATTCGTCTATGAGTGGGAGTGAGGGATGCAGTAAAGAAGGATTAGTGGATCGGAAATGAGATTGTCGTATCCCAAAAGAAAATCCTGTCGTTTCCATAGAAACGTTACTCGATTTAGAAGGAGAAGTCATACAACCCATAGTATTTCATAGCGACGCAATTGCTGAGTTAATTCGTCAGTGTGTGGGAGTGAGGGATGCAGTGCAGAAGGATTAGTGGATCGGAAATGTGATTATCGTATCCCAAAAGAAAATCCTGTCGTTTCCATAGAAACGTTACTCGATTTAGAAAGAAATGTCTTAGAACACATAGTATTTCATAGCGACGCAATTTCCGTGTGAATTGGTCAATGAGTGGGAGTGAGGGATGCAGTAAAGATGGATTAGTGGATCGAAAATGAGATTGTCGTATCCCAAAAGATGACCCTGTCGTTTCCATAGAAACGTTTCTCGATTTAGAAGGAGAAGTCATAGAACCCATTGTATTTCATAGCGACGCAATTTCCGTGTGAATTCGTCAATGAGTGGGAGTGAGGGATGCAGTAAAGAAGGATTAGTGGATCGGAAATGAGATTGTCGTATCCCAAAAGAAAATCCTGTCGTTTCCATAGAAACGTTACTCGATTTAGAAGGAAATGTCTTAGAACACATAGTATTTCATAACGACGCGATTTCCGTGTGAATTTGTCAATTTGTGGGAGTGAGGGATGCAGTAAAGAAGGATTAGTGGATCGGAAATGTGATTGTCGTATCCCAAGAGAAAATCCTGTCATTTCCATAGAAACGTTACTCGATTTAGTAGGAAATGTCTTAGAACACATAGTATTTCATGGCGACGCAATTTCCGTGGGAGTTCATCAATGTGTGGGAGTTAGGTATGCAGTAAAGAAGGATTAGTGGATCGGTAATGGGATTATCGTATCCCAAAAGAAAATCCTGTCGTTTGCTTAGAAACGTTATTCGATTTAGAAGGAAATGTCATAGAACCCATAGTACTTCTCAGCGACGCAATTGCTGTGTTAATTCGTCAATGTGTGGGAGTGAGGGATGCAGTAAAGAAGGATTAGTGGATCGGAAATGAGATTGTAGTATCCCAAAAGAAAATCCAGTCGTTTCCATAGAAACGTTACTCGATTTAGAAGGAGAAGACATAGAACACATAGTATTTCATAGCGGCGCAAATTCCGTGTGAATTCGTCAATGTGTGGGAGTGAGGGATGCAGTAAAGAAGAATTAGTGGATCGGAAATGAGATTGTCGTATCCCAAAAGAAAATCCTGTCGTTTCCATAGAAACGTTACTCGATTTAGAAGGAAATGTCTTAGAACGCATAGTATTTCAAGGCGACGCAATTTCCACGTGACTTCGTCAATGTGTGGGAGTGAAGGATGCAGTAAAGAAGGATTAGTGGATCGTAAATGTGATTGTCGTATCCCAAAAGAAAATCCTGTCGTTTCCATAGAAACGTTACTCGATTTAGAAGGAGAAGACATAGAACTCATAGTATTTCATAGCGACCCAATTTCCGTGTGAATTCGTCAATGTGTGGGAGTGAGGGATGCAGTAAAGAAGGAATAGTGGATCGGAAATGAGATTGTCGTATCCCAAAAGAAAATCCTGTCGTTTCCATAGAAACGTTATTAGATTTAGAGGGAAATGTCTTAGAACACATAGCATTTCATAGCGACGCAATTTCCGTGTGAATTCGTCAATGTGTGGGAGTGAGGGATGCAGTAAAGAAGGATTAGTGGATCAGAAATGTGATTGTCGTATCCCAAAAGAAAATCCTGTCGTATCCATAGAAACGTTACTCGATTTAGAAGGAGAAGTCATAGAACCCATAGTATTTCACAGCGACGCAATTTCCGTGTGAATTCGTCAATGCGTGGGAGTGAGGGATGCAGTAAAGAAGGATTAGTGGATCGGAAATGAGATTGTCGTATCCCAAGAGAAAATCCTGTCGTTTCCATAGAAACGTTACTCCATTTAGAAGGAGAGGTCGTAGAACCCATAGTATTTCATAGCGACGCAATTTCCGTGAGAATTTGTCAATGTGTGGGAGTGAGGGATGCAGTAAAGAAGAATTAGTGGATCGGAAATGTGATTGTCGTATCCCAAAAGAAAATCCTGTCGTTTCCATAGATACGTTACTCGATTTGGAAGGAAATGTCTTAGAACACATAGTATTTCATAGCGACATAATTTCCGTGTGAATTCGTCAATGAGTGGGAGTGAGGGATGCAGTAAAGAAGGATTAGTGGATCGGAAATGAGATTGTCGTATCCCAAAAGAAATTCCTGTCGTTTCCATAGAAACGTTACTCGATTTAGAAGGAAATGTCTTAGAACACATAGTATTTCATACCGACGCAATTTCCGTGTGAATTCGTCAATGTGTGGCAGTGAGGGATGTAGTAAAGAAGGATTAGTGGATCGCAAATGAGATTGTCGTATCCCAAAAGAAAATCCTATCGTTTCCATAGAAACGTTACTCGATTTAAAAGGAAATGTCTTGGAACACGTAGTATTTCATTGCGACGCGATTTCCGTGTGAATTCGTCAATGTGTGGGAGTGAGGAATGCAGTAAGAAGGATTAGTGGATCGGAAATGTGACTGTCGTATCCCAAAAGAAAATCCTGTCGTTTCCATAGAAACGTTATTCGATTTAGAAGGAAATGTCATAGAACCCATAGTATTTCATTGCGACGCAATTGCTGTGTTAATTCGTCAATGTGTGGGAGTGAGGAATGCAGTAAAGAAGGATTAGTGGATCGGAAATGTGATTGTCGTATCCCAAAAGAAAATCCTGTCGTTTTCATAGAAACGTTACTCGATTTAGAAGGAAATGTCTTAGAACACATAGTATTTCATACCGACGCAATTTTCGTGTTAATTCTTCAATGAGTGGGAGTGAGGGATGCAGTAAAGAAGGATTAGTGGATCGGAAATGAGATTGTCGTATCCCAAAAGAAAATCCTGTCGTTTCCACAGAAACGTTACTCGATTTAGAAGGAAATGTCTTAGAACACATAGTATTTCATAGCGACGCAATTTCCGTGTGAATTCGTCAATGTGTGGGAGTGAGGGATGCAGTAAAGGTGGATTAGTGGATCGGAAATGAGATTGTCGTATCCCAAAAGAAAATCCTGTCGTTTCCATAGAAACGTTACTCGATTTAGAAGGAGAAGTCATAGAACCCATAGTATTTCACAGCGACGCAATTTCCGTGTGAATTCGTCAATGAGTGCGAGTGAGGGATGCAGTAAAGAAGGATTAGTGGATCGGAAATGAGATTGTCGTATCCCAAAAGAAAATCCTGTCGTTTCCATTGAAACGTTACTCGATTTAGAAGGAAATGTCTTAGAACACATAGCATTTCATAGCGACGCGATTTCCGTGTGAATTTGTCAATGTGTGGGAGCGAGGGATTCAGTAAAGAAGGATTAGTGGATCGGAAATGTGATTGTCGTAAGCCAAGAGAAAATCCTGTCATTTCCATAGAAACGTTACTCGATTTAGAAGGAAATGTCTTAGAACACATAGTATTTCGTGGCGACGCAATTTCCGTGTGAATTCGTCAATGTGTGGGAGTGAGGGATGCAGTAAAGGTGGATTAGTGGATCGGAAATGAGATTGTCGTATCCCAAAAGAAAATCCTGTCGTTTCCATAGAAACGTTACTCGAATTAGAAGGAGAAGTCATAGAACCCATAGTATTTCACAGCGACGCAATTTCCGTGTGAATTCGTCAATGAGTGAGAGTGAGGGATGCAGTAAAGATGGATTAGTGGTTCGAAAATGAGATTGTCGTATCCCAAAAGATGATCCTGTCGTTTCCATAGAAACGTTACTCGATTTAGAAGGAAATGTCTTAGAACACATAGTATTTCATACCGACGCAATTTCCGTGTTAATTCGTCAATGAGTGGGAGTGAGGGATGCAGTAAAGAAGGATTAGTGGATCGGAAATGAGATTGTCGTATCCCAAAAGAAAATCCTGTCGTTTCCACAGAAACGTTACTCGATTTAGAAGGAAATGTCTTAGAACACATAGTATTTCATAGCGACGCAATTTCCGTGTGAATTCGTCAATGTGTGGGAGTGAGGGATGCAGTAAAGGTGGATTAGTGGATCGGAAATGAGATTGTCGTATCCCAAAAGAAAATCCTGTCGTTTCCATAGAAACGTTACTCGATTTAGAAGGAGAAGTCATAGAACCCATAGTATTTCACAGCGACGCAATTTCCGTGTGAATTCGTCAATAAGTGCGAGTGAGGGATGCAGCAAAGAAGGATTAGTGGATCGGAAATGAGATTGTCGTATCCCAAAAGAAAATCCTGTCGTTTCCATTGAAACGTTACTCGATTTAGAAGGAAATGTCTTAGAACACATAGTATTTCATAGCGACGCGATTTCCGTGTGAATTTGTCAATGTGTGGGAGTGAGGGATGCAGTAAAGAAGGATTAGTGGATCGGAAATGTGATTGTCGTATCCCAAGAGAAAATCCTGTCATTTCCATAGAAACGTTACTCGATTTAGAAGGAAATGTCTTAGAACACATAGTATTTCATGGCGACGCAATTTCCGTGTGAGTTCGTCAATGTGTGGGAGTGAGGTCTGCAGTAAAGAAGGATTAGTGGATCGGTAATGGGATTGTCGTATCCCAAAAGAAAATCCTGTCGTTTGCATAGAAACGTTACTCGATTTAGAAGGAAATGTCATAGAACCCATAGTATTTCTCAGCGACCCAATTGCTGTGTTAATTCGTCAATGTGTGGGAGTGAGGGATGCAGTAAAGAAGGATTAGTGGATCGGAAATGAGATTGTCGTATCCCAAAAGAAAATCTTGTCGTTTCCATAGAAACGTTGCTCGATTTAGAGGGAAATGTCTTAGAACACATAGTATTTCATAGCGACGCAATTTCCGTGTGAATTCGTCTATGAGTAAGAGTGAGGGATGCAGTAAAGAGGGATTAGTGGATCGGAAATGAGATTGTCGTATCCCAAAAGAAAATCCTGTCGTTTCCATAGAAACGTTACTCGATTTAGAAGGAAATGTCTTGGAACACATAGTATTTCACAGCGACGCAATATCCGTGAGAATTCGTCAATGTGTGGGAGTGAGGGATGCAGTAAAGAAGGATTAGTGGATCGGAAATGTGATTGTCGTATCCCAAAAGAAAATCCTGTCGTTTGCATAGAAACGTTACCCGATTTAGAAGGAAATGTCATAGAACCCATAGTATTTCTTTGCGACGCAATTGCTGTGTTAATTCGTCAATGTGTGGCAGTGAGGTATGCAGTAAAGAAGGATTAGTGGATCGAAAAGGAGATTGTCGTATCGCAAAATAAAATCCTCTCGTTTCCATAGAAACGTTACTCGATTTAGAAGGAAATGTCTTAGAACACATAGTATTTCATAGTGACGCGTTTTCCGTGTGAATATGTCAATGTGTGGGAGTGAGGGATGCAGTAAAGAAGGATTAGTGGATCGGAAATGTGATTGTCGTATCCCAAAAGATAATCCTGTCATTTCCATAGAACCATTACTCGATTTAGAAGGAAATGTCTTAGAACACATAGTATTTCATAGCGACGCAATTTCCGTGTGAGTTCGTCAATGTGTGGGAGTGAGGTATGCAGTAAAGAAGGATTAGTGGATCGGTAATGGGATTGTCGTATCCCAAAAGAAAATCCTGTCGTTTGCTTAGAAACGTTACCCGATTTAGAAGGAAATGTCATAGAACCCATAGATTTCTTTGCGACGCAATTGCTGTGTTAATTCGTCAATGTGTGGCAGTGAGGGATGCAGTAAAGAAGGATTAGTGGATCGGAAATGAGATTGTAGTATCCCAAAAGAAAATCCTGTCGTTTCCATAGAAACGTTACTCGATTTAGAAGGAGAAGTCATAGTACCCATAGTATTTCACAGCGACGCAATTTCCGTGTGAATTCGTCAATGAGTGCGAGTGAGGGATGCAGTAAAGAGGGATTAGTGGATCGGAAATGAGATTGTCGTATCCCAAAAGAAAATCCTGTCGTTTCCATTGAAACGTTACTCGATTTAGAAGGAAATGTCTTAGAACACATAGTATTTCATAGCGACGCGATTTCCGTGTGAATTTGTCAATGTGTGGGAGCGAGGGATTCAGTAAAGAAGGATTAGTGGATCGGAAATGTGATTGTCGTATGCCAAGAGAAAATCCTGTCATTTCCATAGAAACGTTACTAGATTTAGAAGGAAATGTCTTAGAACACATAGTATTTCGTGGCGACGCAATTTCCGTGTGAATTCGTCAATGTGTGGGAGTGAGGGATGCAGTAAAGGTGGATTAGTGGATCGGAAATGAGATTGTCGTATCCCAAAAGAAAATCCTGTCGTTTCCATAGAAACGTTACTCGAATTAGAAGGAGAAATCATAGAACCCATAGTATTTCACAGCGACGCAATTTCCGTGTGAATTCGTCAATGAGTGGGAGTGAGGGATGTGGTAAAGATGGATTCGTGGTTCGAAAATGAGATTGTCGTATCCCAAATGATGATCCTGTCGTTTCCATAGAAACGTTACTCGATTTAGAAGGAAATGTCTTAGAACACATAGTATTTCATACCGACGCAATTTCCGTGTTAATTCGTCAATGAGTGGGAGTGAGGGATGCAGTAAAGAAGGATTAGTGGATCGGAAATGAGATTGTCGTATTCCAAAAGAAAATCCTGTCGTTTCCACAGAAACGTTACTCGATTTAGAAGGAAATGTCTTAGATCACATAGTATTTCATAGCGACGCAATTTCCGTGTGAATTCGTCAATGTGTGGGAGTGAGGGATGCAGTAAAGGTATATTAGTGGATCGGAAATGAGATTGTCGTATCCCAAAAGAAAATCCTGTCGTTTCCATAGAAACGTAACTCGATTTAGAAGGAGAAGTCATAGAACGCATAGTATTTCACAGCGACGCAATTTCCGTGTGAATTCGTCAATGAGTGCGAGTGAGGGATGCAGCAAAGAAGGATTAGTGGATCGGAAATGAGATTGTCGTATCCCAAAAGAAAATCCTGTCGTTTCCATTGAAACGTTACTCGATTTAGAAGGAAATGTCTTAGAACACATAGTATTTCATAGCGACGCGATTTCCGTGTGAATTTGTCAATGTGTGGGAGTGAGGGATGCAGTAAAGAAGGATTAGTGGATCGGAAATGTGATTGTCGTATCCCAAGAGAAAATCCTGTCATTTCCATAGAAACGTTACTCGATTTAGAAGGAAATGTCTTAGAACACATAGTATTTCATGGCGACGCAATTTCCGTGTGAGTTCGTCAATGTGTGGGAGTGAGGTCTGCAGTAAAGAAGGATTAGTGGATCGGTAATGGGATTGTCGTATCCCAAAAGAAAATCCTGTCGATTGCATAGAAACGTTACTCGATTTAGAAGGAAATGTCATAGAACCCATAGTATTTCTCAGCGACCCAATTGCTGTGTTAATTCGTCAATGTGTGGGAGTGAGGGATGCAGTAAAGAAGGATTAGTGGATCGGAAATGAGATTGTCGTATCCCAAAAGAAAATCTTGTCGTTTCCATAGAAACGTTGCTCGATTTAGAGGGAAATGTCTTAGAACACATAGTATTTCATAGCGACGCAATTTCCGTGTGAATTCGTCAATGAGTGGGAGTGAGGGATGCAGTAAAGAGGGATTAGTGGATCGGAAATGAGATTGTCGTATCCCAAAAGAAAATCCTGTCGTTTCCATAGAAACGTTACTCGATTTAGAAGGAAATGTCTTGGAACACATAGTATTTCACAGCGACGCAATATCCGTGAGAATTCGTCAATGTGTGGGAGTGAGGGATGCAGTAAAGAAGGATTAGTGGATCGGAAATGTGATTGTCGTATCCCAAAAGAAAATCCTGTCGTTTGCATAGAAACGTTACCCGATTTAGAAGGAAATGTCATAGAACCCATAGTATTTCTTTGCGACGCAATTGCTGTGTTAATTCGTCAATGTGTGGCAGTGAGGTATGCAGTAAAGAAGGATTAGTGGATCGAAAAGGAGATTGTCGTATCGCAAAATAAAATCCTGTCGTTTCCATAGAAACGTTACTCGATTTAGAAGGAAATGTCTTAGAACACATAGTATTTCATAGTGACGCGATTTCCGTGTGAATATGTCAATGTGTGGGAGTGAGGGATGCAGTAAAGAAGAATTAGTGGATCGGAAATGTGATTGTCGTATCCCAAAAGAAAATCCTGTCATTTCCATAGAACCATTACTCGATTTAGAAGGAAATGTCTTAGAACACTTAGTATTTCATAGCGACGCAATTTCCGTGTGAGTTCGTCAATGTGTGGGAGTGAGGAATGCAGTAAAGAAGGATTAGTGGATCGGTAATGGGATTGTCGTATCCCAAAAGAAAATCCTGTCGTTTGCTTAGAAACGTTACCCGATTTAGAAGGAAATGTCATAGAACCCATAGTATTTCTTTGCGACGCAATTGCTGTGTTAATTCGTCAATGTGTGGCAGTGAGGGATGCAGTAAAGAAGGATTAGTGGATCGGAAATGAGATTGTAGTATCCCAAAAGAAAATCCTGTCGTTTCCATAGAAACGTTACTCGATTTAGAAGGAGAAGTCATAGAACAGATAGTATTTCACAGCGACGCAATTTCCGTGTGAATTCGCCAATGTGAGGGAGTGAGGGATGCAGTAAAGAAGGATTAGTGGATCGAAAATGAGATTGTCGTATCCCAAAAGAAACCCTTGCCGTTTCCATGGAAACGTTACTCAATTTAGAAGGAAATGTCTTAGAACACATAATATTTCATAGAGACGCAATTTCCGTGTGAATTCGTCAATGTGTGGGAGTGAGGGATGCAGTAGAAAGGGATTAGAGGATCGGAAATGAGATTGTCGTATCCCAAAAGAAAATCCTGTCGTTTCCATAGAAACGTTACTCGATTTAGAAGGAAATGCCTTGGAACACATAGTATTTCATAGCGACGCAATATCCGTGTGAATTCGTCAATGTGTGGGAGTTAGGGATGCAGTAAAGAAGGATTAGTGGATCGGAAATGTGATTGTCGTATCCCAAAAGAAAATCCTGTCGTTTCCATAGAAACGTTACTCAATATAGAAGGAAATGTCTTAAAACACATAGTATTTCAGAGCGACGCAATTTCCGTGTGAATTCGTCAATGAGTGGGAGTGAGGGATGCAGTGAAGATGGATTAGTGGATCGAAAATGAGATTGTCGTATCCCAAAAGAAAATCCTGTCGTTTCCATAGAAACGATACTCGATTTAGAAGGAAATGTCATAGAACCCATAGTATTTCTCAGCGACCCAATTGCTGTGTTAATTCGTCAATGTGTGGGAGTGAGGGATGCAGTAAAGAAGGATTAGTGGATCGGAAATGAGATTGTCGTATCCCAAAAGAAAATCTTGTCGTTTCCATAGAAACGTTGCTCGATTTAGAGGGAAATGTCTTAGAACACATAGTATTTCATAGCGACGCAATTTCCGTGTGAATTCGTCTATGAGTAAGAGTGAGGGATGCAGTAAAGAGGGATTAGTGGATCGGAAATGAGATTGTCGTATCCCAAAAGAAAATCCTGTCGTTTCCATAGAAACGTTACTCGATTTAGAAGGAAATGTCTTGGAACACATAGTATTTCACAGCGACGCAATATCCGTGAGAATTCGTCAATGTGTGGGAGTGAGGGATGCAGTAAAGAAGGATTAGTGGATCGGAAATGTGATTGTCGTATCCCAAAAGAAAATCCTGTCGTTTGCATAGAAACGTTACCCGATTTAGAAGGAAATGTCATAGAACCCATAGTATTTCTTTGCGACGCAATTGCTGTGTTAATTCGTCAATGTGTGGCAGTGAGGTATGCAGTAAAGAAGGATTAGTGGATCGAAAAGGAGATTGTCGTATCGCAAAATAAAATCCTGTCGTTTCCATAGAAACGTTACTCGATTTAGAAGGAAATGTCTTAGAACACATAGTATTTCATAGTGACGCGATTTCCGTGTGAATATGTCAATGTGTGGGAGTGAGGGATGCAGTAAAGAAGGATTAGTGGATCGGAAATGTGATTGTCGTATCCCAAAAGATAATCCTGTCATTTCCATAGAACCATTACTCGATTTAGAAGGAAATGTCTTAGAACACATAGTATTTCATAGCGACGCAATTTCCGTGTGAGTTCGTCAATGTGTGGGAGTGAGGTATGCAGTAAAGAAGGATTAGTGGATCGGTAATGGGATTGTCGTATCCCAAAAGAAAATCCTGTCGTTTGCTTAGAAACGTTACCCGATTTAGAAGGAAATGTCATAGAACCCATAGTATTTCTTTGCGACGCAATTGCTGTGTTAATTCGTCAATGTGTGGCAGTGAGGGATGCAGTAAAGAAGGATTAGTGGATCGGAAATGAGATTGTAGTATCCCAAAAGAAAATCCTGTCGTTTCCATAGAAACGTTACTCGATTTAGAAGGAGAAGTCATAGTACCCATAGTATTTCACAGCGACGCAATTTCCGTGTGAATTCGTCAATGAGTGCGAGTGAGGGATGCAGTAAAGAGGGATTAGTGGATCGGAAATGAGATTGTCGTATCCCAAAAGAAAATCCTGTCGTTTCCATTGAAACGTTACTCGATTTAGAAGGAAATGTCTTAGAACACATAGTATTTCATAGCGACGCGATTTCCGTGTGAATTTGTCAATGTGTGGGAGCGAGGGATTCAGTAAAGAAGGATTAGTGGATCGGAAATGTGATTGTCGTATGCCAAGAGAAAATCCTGTCATTTCCATAGAAACGTTACTAGATTTAGAAGGAAATGTCTTAGAACACATAGTATTTCGTGGCGACGCAATTTCCGTGTGAATTCGTCAATGTGTGGGAGTGAGGGATGCAGTAAAGGTGGATTAGTGGATCGGAAATGAGATTGTCGTATCCCAAAAGAAAATCCTGTCGTTTCCATAGAAACGTTACTCGAATTAGAAGGAGAAATCATAGAACCCATAGTATTTCACAGCGACGCAATTTCCGTGTGAATTCGTCAATGAGTGGGAGTGAGGGATGCAGTAAAGATGGATTCGTGGTTCGAAAATGAGATTGTCGTATCCCAAAAGATGATCCTGTCGTTTCCATAGAAACGTTACTCGATTTAGAAGGAAATGTCTTAGAACACATAGTATTTCATACCGACGCAATTTCCGTGTTAATTCGTCAATGAGTGGGAGTGAGGGATGCAGTAAAGAAGGATTAGTGGATCGGAAATGAGATTGTCGTATCCCAAAAGAAAATCCTGTCGTTTCCACAGAAACGTTACTCGATTTAGAAGGAAATGTCTTAGATCACATAGTATTTCATAGCGACGCAATTTCCGTGTGAATTCGTCAATGTGTGGGAGTGAGGGTTGCAGTAAAGGTGGATTAGTGGATCGGAAATGAGATTGTCGTATCCCAAAAGAAAATCCTGTCGTTTCCATTGAAACGTAACTCGATTTAGAAGGAGAAGTCATAGAACCCATAGTATTTCACAGCGACGCAATTTCCGTGTGAATTCGTCAATGAGTGCGAGTGAGGGATGCAGCAAAGAAGGATTAGTGGATCGGAAATGAGATTGTCGTATCCCAAAAGAAAATCCTGTCGTTTCCATTGAAAAGTTACTCGATTTAGAAGGAAATGTCTTAGAACACATAGTATTTCATAGCGACGCGATTTCCGTGTGAATTTGTCAATGTGTGGGAGTGAGGGATGCAGTAAAGAAGGATTAGTGGATCGGAAATGTGATTGTCGTATCCCAAGAGAAAATCCTGTCATTTCCATAGAAACGTTACTCGATTTAGAAGGAAATGTCTTAGAACACATAGTATTTCATGGCGACGCAATTTCCGTGTGAGTTCGTCAATGTGTGGGAGTGAGGTCTGCAGTAAAGAAGGATTAGTGGATCGGTAATGGGATTGTCGTATCCCAAAAGAAAATCCTGTCGATTGCATAGAAACGTTACTCGATTTAGAAGGAAATGTCATAGAACCCATAGTATTTCTCAGCGACCCAATTGCTGTGTTAATTCGTCAATGTGTGGGAGTGAGGGATGCAGTAAAGAAGGATTAGTGGATCGGAAATGAGATTGTCGTATCCCAAAAGAAAATCTTGTCGTTTCCATAGAAACGTTGCTCGATTTAGAGGGAAATGTCTTAGAACACATAGTATTTCATAGCGACGCAATTTCCGTGTGAATTAGTCAATGAGTGGGAGTGAGGGATGCAGTAAAGAAGGATTAGTGGATCGGAAATGAGATTGTCGTATCCCAAAAGAAAATCCTGTCGTTTCCATAGAAACGTTACTCGATTTAGAAGGAAATGTCTTGGAACACATAGTATTTCACAGCGACGCAATATCCGTGAGAATTCGTCAATGTGTGGGAGTGAGGGATGCAGTAAAGAAGGATTAGTGGATCGGAAATGTGATTGTCGTATCCCAAAAGAAAATCCTGTCGTTTGCTTAGAAACGTTACCCGATTTAGAAGGAAATGTCATAGAACCCATAGTATTTCTTTGCGACGCAATTGCTGTGTTAATTCGTCAATGTGTGGCAGTGAGGGATGCAGTAAAGAAGGATTAGTGGATCGGAAATGAGATTGTAGTATCCCAAAAGAAAATCCTGTCGTTTCCATAGAAACGTTACTCGATTTAGAAGGAGAAGTCATAGAACAGATAGTATTTCACAGCGACGCAATTTCCGTGTGAATTCGCCAATGTGAGGGAGTGAGGGATGCAGTAAAGAAGGATTAGTGGATCGAAAATGAGATTGTCGTATCCCAAAAGAAAACCTTGCCGTTTCCATGGAAACGTTACTCAATTTAGAAGGAAATGTCTTAGAACACATAATATTTCATAGCGACGCAATTTCCGTGTGAATTCGTCAATGTGTGGGAGTGAGGGATGCAGTAGAAAGGGATTAGAGGATCGGAAATGAGATTGTCGTATCCCAAAAGAAAATCCTGTCGTTTCCATAGAAACGTTACTCGATTTAGAAGGAAATGTCTTGGAACACATAGTATTTCATAGCGACGCAATATCCGTGTGAATTCGTCAATGTGTGGGAGTTAGGGATGCAGTAAAGAAGGATTAGTGGATCGGAAATGTGATTGTCGTATCCCAAAAGAAAATCCTGTCGTTTCCATAGAAACGTTACTCAATATAGAAGGAAATGTCTTAAAACACATAGTATTTCAGAGCGACGCAATTTCCGTGTGAATTCGTCAATGAGTGGGAGTGAGGGATGCAGTGAAGATGGATTAGTGGATCGAAAATGAGATTGTCGTATCCCAAAAGAAAATCCTGTCGTTTCCATAGAAACGATACTCGATTTAGAAGGAGAAGTCATAGAACACATAGTATTTCATAGCGACGCAATTTCCGTGTGATTTCGTCAATGTGTGGGAGTGAGGGATGCAGTAAAGAAGGATTAGTGGATCGGAAATGAGATTGTCGTTTCCCAAAAGAAAATCCTGTCGTTTCCATAGAAACGTTACTCGATTTAGAAGGAAATGTCTTAGCACACATAGTATTTCATAGCGACGCAATTTCCGTGTGAATTCGTCAATGAGTGGGAGTGAGGGATGCAGTAAAGAAGGATTAGTGGATCGGAAATGAGATTGTCGGATCCCAAAAGAAAATCCTGTCGTTTCCATAGAAACGTTACTCGATTTAGAAGGAAATGTCTTAGAACACATAGTATTTCATAGCGACGCAATTTCCGAGTGAATTCGTCAATGAGTGGGAGTGAGGGATGCAGTAAAGAAGGATTAGTGGATCGGAAATGAAATTGTCGTGTCCCAAAAGAAAATCCTGTCGTTTCCATAGAAACGTTACTCGATTTAGAGGGAAATGTCTTAGATCACATAGTATTTCATACCGACGCTATTTCCGTGTGAATTCGTCAATGTGTGGGAGTGAGGGATCCAGTAAAGAGGGATTAGTGGATCGGAAACGAGATTGTCGTATCCCAAAAGAAAATCCTGTCGTTTCAATAGAAACGTCACTCGATTTAGAAGGAGAAGTCATAGAACCCATAGTATTTCATAGCGACGATATTTCCGTGTGAACTCGTCAATGTGTGGTAGTGAGGGATGCAGTAAAGAAGGATTAGTGGATCGGAAATGAGATTGTCGTATCCCAAAAGAAAATCCTGTCGTTTCCATAGAAGAGTAACTCGATTTAGGAGGAGAAGTCATAGAACCCATAGTATTTCACAGCGACGCAATTTCCGTGTGACTTCGTCAATGAGTGCGAGTGAGGGATGCAGTAAAGAAGGATTGGTGGATCGGAAATGAGATTGTCGTATCCCAAAAGAAACTCCTGTCGTTTCCATAGAAACGTTACTCGATTTAGAAGGGGAAGTCATAGAGCCCATAGTATTTCATAGCGACGCAATTTCCGTGTGAATTCGCCAATGTGTGGGTGTGAGGGATGCAGTAAAGAAGGATTAGTGGATCGGAAATGAGATTGTCGTATCCCAAAAGAAAATCCTGTCGTTTCCACTGTTGTTTACTCTGTTTAGAAGGAAATGTCTTAGAACTCAATTTCTGTGTTAATTCGGCAATGTGAGGGAGCTAGGGATGCAATAAAGAAGGAATAGTGCATCGAGAAGGAGATACTCGTATCGCAAAAGGAAAAAGCCAGTCGATTCCATAGAAACGATACTCGATTTAGAAGGAGAAGTCATAGAACTCATAGTATTTCATAGCGACCCAATTTCCGTGTGAATTCGTCAATGTGTGGGAGTGAGGGAAGCAGTAAAGAAGGAATAGTGGATCGGAAATGAGATTGTCGTATCCCAAAAGAAAATCCTGTCGTTTCCATAGAAACGTTACTCGATTTAGAGGGAAATGTCTTAGAACACATAGCATTTCATAGCGACGCAATTTCCGTGTGAATTCGTCAATGTGTGGGAGTGAGGGATGCAGTAAAGAGGGATTAGTGGATCAGAAATGTGAATGTCGTATCCCAAAAGAAAATCCTGTCGTATCCATAGAAACGTTACTCGATTTAGAAGGAGAAGTCATAGAACCCATAGTATTTCACAGCGACGCAATTTCCGTGTGAATTCGTCAATGCGTGGAAGTGAGGAATGCAGTAAAGAAGGATTAGTGGATCGGAAATGAGATTGTCGTATCCCAAGAGAAAATCCTGTCGTTTCCATAGAAACGTTACTCCATTTAGAAGGAGAGGTCGTAGAACCCATAGTATTTCATAGCGACGCAATTTCCGTGTGAATTTGTCAATGTGTGGGAGTGAGGGATGCAGTAAAGAAGAATTAGTGGATCGGAAATGTGATTGTCGTATCCCAAAAGAAAATCCTGTCGTTTCCATAGATACGTTACTCGATTTGGAAGAAATGTCTTAGAACACATAGTATTTCATAGCGACGCAATTTCCGTGTGAATTCGTCAATGAGTGGGAGTGAGGGATGCAGTAAAGAAGGATTAGTGGATCGGAAATGAGATTGTCGTATCCCAAAAGAAATTCCTGTCGTTTCCATAGAAACGTTACTCGATTTAGAAGGAAATGTCTTAGAACACATAGTATTTCATACCGACGCAATTTCCGTGTGAATTCGTCAATGTGTGGCAGTGAGGGATGCAGTAAAGAAGGATTAGTGGATCGGAAATGAGATTGTAGTATCCCAAAAGAAAATCCTGTCGTTTCCATAGAAACGTTACTCGATTTAGAAGGAAATGTCTTGGAACACATAGTATTTCATAGCGACGCAATATCCGTGTGAATTCGTCAATGTGTGGGAGTTAGGGATGCAGTAAAGAAGGATTAGTGGATCGGAAATGTGATTGTTGTATCCCAAAAGAAAATCCTGTCGTTTCCATAGAAACGTTACTCAATTTAGAAGGAAATGTCTTAAAACACATAGTATTTCAGAGCGACGCAATTTCCGTGTGAATTCGTCAATGAGTGGGAGTGAGGGATGCAGTGAAGATGGATTAGTGGATCGAAAATGAGATTGTCGTATCCCAAAAGAAAATCCTGTCGTTTCCATAGAAACGATACTCGATTTAGAAGGAGAAGTCATAGAACACATAGTATTTCATAGCGACGCAATTTCCGTGTGAATTCGTCAATGTGTGGTAGTGAGGGATGCAGTAAAGAAGGATTAGTGGATCGGAAATGAGATTGTCGTATCCCAAAAGAAAATCCTGTCGTTTCCATAGAAGAGTTACTCGATTTAGGAGGAGAAGTCATAGAACCCATAGTATTTCACAGCGACGCAATTTCCGTGTGAATTCGTCAATGAGTGCGAGTGAGGGATGCAGTAAAGAAGGATTAGTGGATCGGAAATGAGATTGTCGTATCCCAAAAGAAACTCCTGTCGTTTTCATAGAAACGTTACTCGATGTAGAAGGGGAAGTCATAGAGCCCATAGTATTTCATAGCGACGCAATTTCCGTGTGAATTCGCCAATGTGTGGGTGTGAGGGATGCAGTAAAGAAGGATTAGTGGATCGGAAATGAGATTGTCGTATCCCAAAAGAAAATCCTGTCGTTTCCACTGTCGTTTACTCTGTTTAGAAGGAAATGTCTTAGAACTCAATTTCTGTGTTAATTCGGCAATGTGAGGGAGCTAGGGATGCAATAAAGAAGGAATAGTGCATCGAGAAGGAGATACTCGTATCGCAAAAGGAAAAAGCCAGTCGATTCCATAGAAACGATACTCGATTTAGAAGGAGAAGTCATAGAACCCATAGTATTTCATTGCGATTCAATTGCTGTGTTAATTCGTCAATGTGTGGGAGTGAGGGATGCAGTATAGAAGGATTAGTGGATCGGAAATGTGATTGTCGTGTCCCAATAGAAAATCTTGTCGTTTCCATAGAAACGTTACTCGATTTAGAGGGAAATGTCTAAGAACACATAGTATTTCATAGCGACGCAATTTCCGTGTGAATTCGTCTATGAGTGGGAGTGAGGGATGCAGTAAAGAAGGATTAGTGGATCGGAAATGAGATTGTCGTATCCCAAAAAAAATCCTGTCGTTTCCATAGAAACGTTACTCGATTTAGAAGGAGAAGTCATAGAACCCATAGTATTTCATAGCGACGCAATTGCTGTGTTAATTCGTCAATGTGTGGGAGTGAGGGATGCAGTGCAGAAAGATTAGTGGATCGGAAATGTGATTGTCGTATCCCAAAAGAAAATCCTGTCGTTTCCATAGAAACGTTACTCGATTTAGAAAGAAATGTCTTAGAACACATAGTATTTCATAGCGACGCAATTTCCGTGTGAATTGGTCAATGTGTGGGAATGAGGGATGCAGTAAAGATGGATTAGTAGATCGAAAATGAGATTGTCGTATCCCAAAAGATGATCCTGTCGTTTCCATAGAAACGTTACTCGATTTAGAAGGAGAAGTCATAGAACCCATTGTATTTCATAGCGACGCAATTTCCGTGTGAATTCGTCAATGAGTGGGAGTGAGGGATGCGGTAAAGAAGGATTAGTGGATCGGAAATGAGTTTGTCGTATCCCAAAAGAAAATCCTGTCGTTTCCATAGAAACATTACTCGATTTAGAAGGAATTGTCTTAGAACACATAGTATTTCATAGCGACGCAATTTCCGTGTGTATTCGTCAATGTGTGCAAGCGAGGGATGCAGTAAAGAAGGATTAGTGGATCGGAAATGAGATAGTCGTATCCCAAAAGAAAATCCTGTCGTTTCCATAGAAACGTTACTCGATTTAGAAGGAGAAGTCATAGAACCCATAGTATTTCATAGCGACGCAATTTCCGTGTTAATTCGTCAATGTGTGGGAGTGAGGGATGCAGTAAAGAAGGATTAGTGGATCGGAAATGTGATTGTCGTATCCCAAAAGAAGATCCTGTCGTTTCCATAGAAACGTTACTCGATTTAGAAGGAAATACCTTAGAACACATAGTATTTCATAGCGACGCAATTTCCGTGTGAATTCGTCAATGTGTGGGAGTGAGGGTTGCAGTAAAGAAGGATTAGTGGATCGGAAATGTGATTGTCGTATCCCAAAAGAAAATCCTGTTGTTTCCATAGAAACGTTACTCGATTTAGAAGGAAATGTCTTGGAACCCATAGTATTTCATAGCGACGCAATTTCCGTGTGAATTCGTCAATGTGTGGGAGTGAGGGATGCAGTGAAGAAGGATCAGTGGATCGAAAATGAGATTGTCGTATCCCAAAATAAAATCCTGTCGTTTCCATAGAAACGATACTCGATTTAGAAGGAGAAGTCATAGAACACACAGTATTTCATAGCGACGCAATTTCCGTGTGAATTCTTCAATGTGTGGGAGTGAGGGATGCAGTAAAGAAGGATTAGTGGATCGGAAATGAGATTGTCGTTTCCCAAAAGAAAATCCTGTCGTTTCCATAGAAACGTTACTCGATTTAGAAGGAAATGTCTTAGAACACATAGTATTTCATGGCGACGCAATTTCCGTGTGAATTCGTCAATGAGTGGGAGTGAGGGATGCAGTAAAGAAGGATTAGTGGATCGGAAATGAGATTGTCGTATCCCAAAAGAAAATCCAGTCGTTTCCATAGTAACGTTACTCGATTTAGAAGGAAATGTTTTAGAACACATAGTATTTCATAGCGACGCAATTTCCGTGTGAATTCGTCAATGAGTGGGAGTGAGGGATGCAGTAAAGAAGGATTAGTGGATCGGAAATGAAATTGTCGTGTCCCAAAAGAAAATCCTGTCGTTTCCATAGAAACGTTACTCGATTTAGAAGGAGAAGTCATAGAAGAGAAGTCATAGAACCCATAATATTTCACAGCGACGCAATTTCCGTGTGAATTCGTCAATGAGTGCGAGTGAGGGATGCAGTAAAGAAGGATTAGTGGATCGGAAATGAGATTGTCGTATCCCAAAAGAAACTCCTGTCGTTTCCATAGAAACGTTACTCGATTTAGAAGGGGAAGTCATAGAGCCCATAGTATTTCATAGCGACGCAATTTCCGTGTGAATTCGCCAATGTGTGGGTGTGAGGGATGCAGTAAAGAAGGATTAGTGGATCGGAAATGAGATTGTCGTATCCCAAAAGAAAATCCTGTCGTTTCCACTGTCGTTTACTCTGTTTAGAAGGAAATGTCTTAGAACTCAATTTCTGTGTTAATTCGGCAATGTGAGGGAGCTAGGGATGCAATAAAGAAGGAATAGTGCATCGAGAAGGAGATACTCGTATCGCAAAAGGAAAAAGCCAGTCGATTCCATAGAAACGATACTCGATTTAGAAGGAGAAGTCATAGAACCCATAGTATTTCATTGCGATGCAATTGCTGTGTTAATTCGTCAATGTGTGGGAGTGAGGGATGCAGTAAAGAAGGATTAGTGGATCGGAAATGTGATTGTCGTATCCCAAAAGAAAATCTTGTCGTTTCCATAGAAACGTTACTCGATTTAGAGGGAAATGTCTAAGAACACATAGTATTTCATAGCGACGCAATTTCCGTGTGAATTCGTCTATGAGTGGGAGTGAGGGATGCAGTAAAGAAGGATTAGTGGATCGGAAATGAGATTGTCGTATCCCAAAAGAAAATCCTGTCGTTTCCATAGAAACGTTACTCGATTTAGAAGGAGAAGTCATAGAACCCATAGTATTTCATAGCGACGCAATTGCTGTGTTAATTCGCCAATGTGTGGGAGTGAGGGATGCAGTGCAGAAGGATTAGTGGATCGGAAATGTGATTGTCGTATCCCAAAAGAAAATCCTGTCGTTTCCATAGAAACGTTACTCGATTTAGAAAGAAATGTCTTAGAACACATAGTATTTCATAGCGACGCAATTTCCGTGTGAATTGGTCAATGAGTGGGAGTGAGGGATGCAGTAAAGAAGGATTAGTGGATCGGAAATGTGATTGTCGTATCCCAAAAGAAAATCTTGTCGTTTCCATAGAAACCTTACTCGATTTAGAAGGAGAAGTCATAGAACCGATAGTATTTCATAACGACGCAATTTCCGTGTGAATTCGTCAAAGAGTGGGAGTGAGGGATGCAGTAAAGAAGGATTAGTGGATCGGATATGTGATTGTCGTATCCCAAAAGAAAATCCTGTCGTTTCCATAGAAACGTTACTCGATTTAGAAGGAGAAGTCATAGAACCCATAGTATTTCATAGCGACGCAATTTCCGTGTGAGTTCGTCAATGAGTGTTAGTGAGGGATGCAGTAAAGAAGGATTAGTGGATCGGAAATGAGATTGTCGTATCCCAAAGAAAATCCTGTCGATTCCATAGAAACGTTACTCCATTTAGAAGGAGAAGTCATAGAACCCATATTATTTCATAGCGACTCAATTTCTGTGTTAATTCGCCAATGTGAGGGAGCTAGGGATGCAATAAAGAACGAATAGTGCATCGAGAGGAGATACTCGTATCGCAAAAGAAAAGCCAGTCGTTTCCATAGAAACGATACTCGATTTAAATGGAGAAATCATAGAACCCATAGTATTTCATTGCGACGCAATTGCTATGTTAATTCGTCAATGTGTGGGAGTGAGGGATGCAGTGCAGAAGGATTAGTGGATCGGAAATGTGATTGTCGTATCCCAAAAGAAAATCCTGTCGTTTCCATAGAAACGTTACTCGATTTAGAAGGAAATGTCTTAGAACACATAGTATTTCATAGCGACACAATTTTCGAGTGAATTCGGCAATGTGTGGGAGTGAGGGATGCAGTAAAGAAGGATTAGTGGATCGGAAATGTGATTGTTGTATCCCAAAAGAAAATCCTGTCGTTTCCATAGAAACGTTACTCGATTTAGAGGGAAATGTCTTAGAACACATAGTATTTCATAGCGACGCAATTTCCGTGTGAATTCGTCTATGAGTGGGAGTGAGGGATGCAGTAAAGAAGGATTAGTGGATCGGAAATGAGATTGTCGTATCCCAAAAGAAAATCCTGTCGTTTCCATAGAAACGTTACTCGATTCAGAAGGAGAAGTCATAGAACCCATAGTATTTCATAGCGACGTAATTGCTGTGTTAATTCGTCAATGTGTGGGAGTGAGGGATGCAGTGCAGAAGGATTAGTGGATCGGAAATGTGATTGTCGTATCCCAAAAGAAAATCCTGTCGTTTCCATAGAAACGTTAGTCTATTTAGAAGGAAATGTCTTAGAACACACAGTATTTCATAGCGACACAATTTTCGAGTGAATTCGGCAATGTGTGGGAGTGAGGGATGCAGTATAGAAGGATTAGTGGATCGGAAATGTGATTGTCGTATCCCAAAAGGAAATCCTGTCGTTTCCATAGAAACGTTACTCGATTTAGAGGGAAATGCCTTAGAAAACATAGTATGTCATAGCGACGCAATTTCCGTGTGAATTCGTCTATGAGTGGGAGTGAGGGATGCGGTAAAGAAGGATTAGTGGATCGGAAATGAGATTGTCGTATCCCAAAAGAAAATCCTGTCGTTTCAATAGAAACGTTACTCGATTTAGAAGGAGAAGTCATAGAACCCATAGTATTTCATAGCGACGCAATTTCAGTGTGATTTCGTTAATGAGTGGGAGTGAGGGATGCAGTAAAGAAGGATTAGTGGATCGGAAATGAGATTGTCGTATCCCAAAAGAAAATCCTGTCGTTTCCGTAGGAACGTTACTCGATTTAGAAGGAAATGTCTTAGAACACATAGTATTTCATAGCGACGAAATTTCCGTGTGAATTCGTCAATGAGTGGGAGTGAGAGATGCAGTAAAGAAGGATTAGTGGATCGGAAATAAGATTGTCGTATCCCAAAAGAAAATCCTGTCGTTTCCATAGAAACGTTACTCGATTTAGAAGGAAATGTCTTAGAACCCATAGTGTTTCATAGCGACGCAATTTCCGTGTGAATTCGTCAATGTGTGGGAGTAAGGGATGCAGCAAAGAAGGATTACTGGATCGGAAATGTGATTGTCGTATCCCAAAAGAAAATCCTTTCGTTTCCATAGAAACGTTACTCGATTTGGAAGGAAATGTCTGAGAACACATAGTATTTCATAGCGACGCAATTTCCGTGTGAATTCGTCAATGAGTGGGAGTGGGGGATACACTAAAGAAGGGTTAGTGGATCGGAATTGAGATTGTCGTATCCCAAAAGAAAATCCTGTCGTTTCCATAGAAACGTTACTCGATTTAGAAGGAGAAGTC
This sequence comes from Schistocerca piceifrons, assembly GCF_021461385.2. NCBI lineage: Eukaryota > Metazoa > Arthropoda > Insecta > Orthoptera > Acrididae > Schistocerca > Schistocerca piceifrons. Next base: position 5,442,549 of record NW_025728287.1, read on the forward strand.
ATAGAACCCATAGTATTTCATAGCGACTCAATTTCTGTGTTAATTCGCCAATGCGAGGGAGCTAGGGATGCAATAAAGAACGAATAGTGCATCAAGAAGGAGATACTCGTATCGCAAAAGGAAAAAGCCAGTCGTTTCCATAGAAAAGATACTCGATTTAGAAGGAGAAGTCATAGAACCCATAGTATTTCATTGCGACGCAATTGCTGTGTTAATTCGTCAATGTGTGGGAGTCAGGGATGCAGTAAAGAAGGATTAGTGGATCGGAAATGTGATTGTTGTATCCCAAAAGAAAATCTTGTCGTTTCCATAGAAACGTTACTCGATTTAGAAGGAAATGTCTTAGAACACATAGTATTTCATAGCGACGCAATTTCCGTGTGAATTCGTAAATGTGTAGGAGTGAGGGATGCAGTAAAGAAGGATTAGTGGATCGGAAATGTGGATGACGTATCCCAAAAGAAAATCCTGTCGTTTCCATAGAAACGTTACTCGATTTGGAAGGAAATGCCTTAGAACACATAGTATTTCATAGCGACGCAATTTCCGCGTGAATTCGTCAATGAGTGGGAGTGAGGGATGCAGTAAAGAACGATTAGTGGATCGGAAATGAGACTGTCGTATCCCAAAAGAAAATCCTGTCGTATCCTTAGAAACGTTACTCGATTTAGAAGGAGAAGTCATAGAACCGATAGTATAACATAGCGACGCAATTTCCGTGTGAATTCGTCAATGAGTGTGTGTGAGGGATGCAGTAAAGCAGGATTAGAGGATCGGAAAAGGGATTGTCGTATCCCAAAAGAAAATCCTGTCGTTTCCATAGAAACGTTACTCGATTTAGAAGGAAATGTCTTAGAACACATAGTATATCATAGCGACGCAATTTCCATGTGAATTCGTCAATGTGTGGGAGTGAGGGATGCAGTAAAGAAGGATTAGTGGATCGGAAATGTGATTGTCGTATCCCAAAAGAAAATCCTGTCGTTTCCATAGAAACGTTACTCGATTTAGAAGGAAATGTCTTAGAACACATAGTATTTCATAGCGACGCAATTTCCGTGTGAATTCGTCAATGTGTGGGTGTGAGGGATGAAGTAAAGAAGGATTAGTGGATCGGAAATCAGATTGTCGTATCCCAAATGAAAATCCTGTCGTTTCCATAGAAACGTTACTCGATTTAGAAGGAGATGTCATAGAACCCATAGTATTTCATAGCGACGCAATTTCCGTGTGAATTCGTCAATGTGTGGTAGTGAGGGATGCAGTAAAGAAGGATTAGTGGATCGGAAATGTGATTGTCGTATCCAAAAAGAAAATCCTGTCGTTTCCATAGAAACGTTACTCGATTTGGAAGGAACTGTCTTAGAACACATAGTATATCATAGCGACGCAATTTCCGAGTGAATTCGTCAATGTGTGGGAGTGAGGGGTGCAGTAAAAAAGGATTAGTTGATCGGAAATGTGATTGTCGTATCCCAAAAGAAAATCCTGTCGTTTCCATAGAAACGTTACTCGATTTAGAAGGAGAAGTCATAGAACCCATAGTATTTCATAACGACGCTATTTCCGTGTGAATTCGTCAATGAGTGGGAGTGAGGGATGCAGTAAAGAAGGATTAGTGGATCGGAAATGTGATTGTCGCATCCAAAGTGAAAATCCTGTCGTTTCCATAGAAACGTTACTCGATTTAGAAGGAGATGTCATAGAACCCATAGTATTTCATAGCGACGCAATTTCCGTGTGAATTCGTCAATGTGAGGGAGCTAGGGATGCAATGAAGAAGGAGTAGTGCATCGAGAAGGAGATACCCGTATCGCAAAAGAAAAGCCAATCGGTTCCATAGAAACGATACTCGATTTAGAAGGAGAAGTCATAGAACCCATAGTATTTCATAGCGACTCAATTTCTGTGTTAATTCGTCAATGTGAGGGAGCTAGGGATGCAATAAAGAAGGAATAGTGCATCGAGAAGGAGATACTCGTATCGCAAAAGAAAAGCCAGTCGTTACGATAGAAACAATACTCGATTTAGAAGGAGAAGTCATAGAACCCATAGTATTTCATTGCGACGCAATTGCTGTGTTAATTCGTCAATGTGTGGGAGTGAGGGATGCAGTGCAGTAGGATTAGTGGATCGGAAATGTGATTGTCGTATCCCAAAAGAAAATCCCGTCGTTTCCATAGAAACGTTACTCGATTTAGAAGGTAATGTCTTAGAACACATAGTATTTCATAGCGACGCAATTTCCGTGTGAATTCGTCAATGAGTGGGAGTGAGGGATGCAGTAAAGAGGGATTAGTGGATCGGAAATGAGATTGTCGTATGCCACAAGAAAATCCTGTCGTTTCCATAGAAACGTTACTCGATTTAGAAGGAAATGTCTTGGAACACATAGTATTTCATAGCGACGCAATATCCGTGTGAATTCGTCAATGTGTGGGAGTCAGGGATGCAGTAAAGAAGGATTAGTGGATCGGAAATGTGATTGTCGAATCCCAAAAGAAAATCCTGTCGTTTCCATAGAAACGTTACTCGATTTAGAAGGAAATGTCTTAGAACACATAGTATTTCATAGCGACGCAATTTCCGTGTGAATTCGTCAATGAGTGGGAGTGAGGGATGCAGTGAAGAAGGATTAGTGGATCGGAAATGAGATTGTCGTATCCCAAAAGAAAATCTGTCGTTTCCATAGAAACGTTACTCGATTTAGAAGGAGAAGTCATAGAACACGTAATATTTCATAGCGACGCAATTTCCGTGTGAATTCGTCAATGTGTGGGAGTGAGGGATGCAGTAAAGAAAGATTAGTGGATCGGAAAAGAGATTGTCGTTTCCCAAAAGAAAATTTTGTCGTTTCCATAGAAACGTTACTCGATTTAGAAGGAAATGTCTTAGAACACATAGTATTTCATAGCGACGCAATTTCCGTGTGAATTCGTCAATGAGTGGGAGTGAGGGATGCAGTAGAGAAGGATTAGTGGATCGGAAATGAGATTGTCGTGTCCCAAAAGAAAATCCTGTCGTTTCCATAGAAACGTTACTCGATTCAGAAGGAAATGTCTTAGAACACATAGTATTTCATAGCGACGCAATTTCCGTGTGAATTCGTCAATGAGTGGGAGTGAGGGATATACTAAAGAAGGGTTAGTGGATCGGAAATGAGATTGTCGTATCCCAAAAGAAAATCCTGTCGTTTTCATAGAAACGTTACTCGATTTAGAAGGAGAAGTCATAGAACCCATAGTATTTCATAGCGACTCAATTTCTGTGTTAATTCGCCAATGTGAGGGAGCTAGGGATGCAATAAAGAAGGTATAGTGCATCGAGATGGAGATACTCGTTTCGCAAAAGGAAAAAGCCAGTCGTTTCCATAGAAACGATACTCGATTTAGAAGGAGAAGTCATAGAACCCATAGTATTTCATTGCGACGCAATTGCTGTGTTAATTCGTCAATGTGTGGGAGTGAGGGATGCAGTAAAGAAGGATTAGTGGATCGGAAATGTGATTGTCGTATCCCAAAAGAAAATCTTGTCGTTTCCATGGAAACGTTACTTGATTTAGAAGGAAATGTCTTAGAACACATAGTATTTCATAGCGACGCAATTTCCGTGTGAATTCGTAAATGTGTGGGAGTGAGGGATGCAGTAAAGAAGGATTAGTGGATCGGAATTGAGATTGTCGTATCCCAAAAGAAAATCCTGTCGTTTCCATAGAAACGTTACTCGATTTAGAAGGAAATGTCTTAGAACACATAGTATTTCATAGCGACGAAATTTCCGTGTGAATTCGTCAATGAGTGGGAGTGAGAGATGCAGTAAAGAAGGATTAGTGGATCGGAAATAAGATTGTCGTATCCCAAAAGAAAATCCTGTCGTTTCCATAGAAACGTTACTCGATTTAGAAGGAAATGTCTTAGAACCCATAGTGTTTCATAGCGACGCAATTTCCGTGTGAATTCGTCAATGTGTGGGAGTAAGGGATGCAGCAAAGAAGGATTACTGGATCGGAAATGTGATTGTCGTATCCCAAAAGAAAATCCTTTCGTTTCCATAGAAACGTTACTCGATTTGGAAGGAAATGTCTGAGAACACATAGTATTTCATAGCGACGCAATTTCCGTGTGAATTCGTCAATGAGTGGGAGTGGGGGATACACTAAAGAAGGGTTAGTGGATCGGAATTGAGATTGTCGTATCCCAAAAGAAAATCCTGTCGTTTCCATAGAAACGTTACTCGATTTAGAAGGAGAAGTCATAGAACCCATAGTATTTCATAGCGACTCAATTTCTGTGTTAATTCGCCAATGCGAGGGAGCTAGGGATGCAATAAAGAACGAATAGTGCATCAAGAAGGAGATACTCGTATCGCAAAAGGAAAAAGCCAGTCGTTTCCATAGAAAAGATACTCGATTTAGAAGGAGAAGTCATAGAACCCATAGTATTTCATTGCGACGCAATTGCTGTGTTAATTCGTCAATGTGTGGGAGTCAGGGATGCAGTAAAGAAGGATTAGTGGATCGGAAATGTGATTGTTGTATCCCAAAAGAAAATCTTGTCGTTTCCATAGAAACGTTACTCGATTTAGAAGGAAATGTCTTAGAACACATAGTATTTCATAGCGACGCAATTTCCGTGTGAATTCGTAAATGTGTAGGAGTGAGGGATGCAGTAAAGAAGGATTAGTGGATCGGAAATGTGGATGACGTATCCCAAAAGAAAATCCTGTCGTTTCCATAGAAACGTTACTCGATTTGGAAGGAAATGCCTTAGAACACATAGTATTTCATAGCGACGCAATTTCCGCGTGAATTCGTCAATGAGTGGGAGTGAGGGATGCAGTAAAGAACGATTAGTGGATCGGAAATGAGACTGTCGTATCCCAAAAGAAAATCCTGTCGTATCCTTAGAAACGTTACTCGATTTAGAAGGAGAAGTCATAGAACCGATAGTATAACATAGCGACGCAATTTCCGTGTGAATTCGTCAATGAGTGTGTGTGAGGGATGCAGTAAAGCAGGATTAGAGGATCGGAAAAGGGATTGTCGTATCCCAAAAGAAAATCCTGTCGTTTCCATAGAAACGTTACTCGATTTAGAAGGAAATGTCTTAGAACACATAGTATATCATAGCGACGCAATTTCCATGTGAATTCGTCAATGTGTGGGAGTGAGGGATGCAGTAAAGAAGGATTAGTGGATCGGAAATGTGATTGTCGTATCCCAAAAGAAAATCCTGTCGTTTCCATAGAAACGTTACTCGATTTAGAAGGAAATGTCTTAGAACACATAGTATTTCATAGCGACGCAATTTCCGTGTGAATTCGTCAATGTGTGGGTGTGAGGGATGAAGTAAAGAAGGATTAGTGGATCGGAAATCAGATTGTCGTATCCCAAATGAAAATCCTGTCGTTTCCATAGAAACGTTACTCGATTTAGAAGGAGATGTCATAGAACCCATAGTATTTCATAGCGACGCAATTTCCGTGTGAATTCGTCAATGTGTGGTAGTGAGGGATGCAGTAAAGAAGGATTAGTGGATCGGAAATGTGATTGTCGTATCCAAAAAGAAAATCCTGTCGTTTCCATAGAAACGTTACTCGATTTGGAAGGAACTGTCTTAGAACACATAGTATATCATAGCGACGCAATTTCCGAGTGAATTCGTCAATGTGTGGGAGTGAGGGGTGCAGTAAAAAAGGATTAGTTGATCGGAAATGTGATTGTCGTATCCCAAAAGAAAATCCTGTCGTTTCCATAGAAACGTTACTCGATTTAGAAGGAGAAGTCATAGAACCCATAGTATTTCATAACGACGCTATTTCCGTGTGAATTCGTCAATGAGTGGGAGTGAGGGATGCAGTAAAGAAGGATTAGTGGATCGGAAATGTGATTGTCGCATCCAAAGTGAAAATCCTGTCGTTTCCATAGAAACGTTACTCGATTTAGAAGGAGATGTCATAGAACCCATAGTATTTCATAGCGACGCAATTTCCGTGTGAATTCGTCAATGTGAGGGAGCTAGGGATGCAATGAAGAAGGAGTAGTGCATCGAGAAGGAGATACCCGTATCGCAAAAGAAAAGCCAATCGGTTCCATAGAAACGATACTCGATTTAGAAGGAGAAGTCATAGAACCCATAGTATTTCATAGCGACTCAATTTCTGTGTTAATTCGTCAATGTGAGGGAGCTAGGGATGCAATAAAGAAGGAATAGTGCATCGAGAAGGAGATACTCGTATCGCAAAAGAAAAGCCAGTCGTTACGATAGAAACAATACTCGATTTAGAAGGAGAAGTCATAGAACCCATAGTATTTCATTGCGACGCAATTGCTGTGTTAATTCGTCAATGTGTGGGAGTGAGGGATGCAGTGCAGTAGGATTAGTGGATCGGAAATGTGATTGTCGTATCCCAAAAGAAAATCCCGTCGTTTCCATAGAAACGTTACTCGATTTAGAAGGTAATGTCTTAGAACACATAGTATTTCATAGCGACGCAATTTCCGTGTGAATTCGTCAATGAGTGGGAGTGAGGGATGCAGTAAAGAGGGATTAGTGGATCGGAAATGAGATTGTCGTATGCCACAAGAAAATCCTGTCGTTTCCATAGAAACGTTACTCGATTTAGAAGGAAATGTCTTGGAACACATAGTATTTCATAGCGACGCAATATCCGTGTGAATTCGTCAATGTGTGGGAGTCAGGGATGCAGTAAAGAAGGATTAGTGGATCGGAAATGTGATTGTCGAATCCCAAAAGAAAATCCTGTCGTTTCCATAGAAACGTTACTCGATTTAGAAGGAAATGTCTTAGAACACATAGTATTTCATAGCGACGCAATTTCCGTGTGAATTCGTCAATGAGTGGGAGTGAGGGATGCAGTGAAGAAGGATTAGTGGATCGGAAATGAGATTGTCGTATCCCAAAAGAAAATCTGTCGTTTCCATAGAAACGTTACTCGATTTAGAAGGAGAAGTCATAGAACACGTAATATTTCATAGCGACGCAATTTCCGTGTGAATTCGTCAATGTGTGGGAGTGAGGGATGCAGTAAAGAAAGATTAGTGGATCGGAAAAGAGATTGTCGTTTCCCAAAAGAAAATTTTGTCGTTTCCATAGAAACGTTACTCGATTTAGAAGGAAATGTCTTAGAACACATAGTATTTCATAGCGACGCAATTTCCGTGTGAATTCGTCAATGAGTGGGAGTGAGGGATGCAGTAGAGAAGGATTAGTAGATCGGAAATGAGATTGTCGTGTCCCAAAAGAAAATCCTGTCGTTTCCATAGAAACGTTACTCGATTCAGAAGGAAATGTCTTAGAACACATAGTATTTCATAGCGACGCAATTTCCGTGTGAATTCGTCAATGAGTGGGAGTGAGGGATATACTAAAGAAGGGTTAGTGGATCGGAAATGAGATTGTCGTATCCCAAAAGAAAATCCTGTCGTTTTCATAGAAACGTTACTCGATTTAGAAGGAGAAGTCATAGAACCCATAGTATTTCATAGCGACTCAATTTCTGTGTTAATTCGCCAATGTGAGGGAGCTAGGGATGCAATAAAGAAGGTATAGTGCATCGAGATGGAGATACTCGTTTCGCAAAAGGAAAAAGCCAGTCGTTTCCATAGAAACGATACTCGATTTAGAAGGAGAAGTCATAGAACCCATAGTATTTCATTGCGACGCAATTGCTGTGTTAATTCGTCAATGTGTGGGAGTGAGGGATGCAGTAAAGAAGGATTAGTGGATCGGAAATGTGATTGTCGTATCCCAAAAGAAAATCTTGTCGTTTCCATGGAAACGTTACTTGATTTAGAAGGAAATGTCTTAGAACACATAGTATTTCATAGCGACGCAATTTCCGTGTGAATTCGTAAATGTGTGGGAGTGAGGGATGCAGTAAAGAAGGATTAGTGGATCGGAATTGAGATTGTCGTATCCCAAAAGAAAATCCTGTCGTTTCCATAGAAACGTTACTCGATTTAGAAGGAAATGTCTTAGAACACATAGTATTTCATAGCGACTCAATAATTGTGTGAATTCGTCAATGAGTGGGAGTGAGGGATGCAGTAAGGAAGGATTAGTGGATCGGAAATGAAATTGTCGTGTCCCAAAAGAAAATCCTGTCGTTTCCATGGAAACGTTACTCTATTTAGTAGGAAATGTCTTAGATCACATAGTATTTCATAGCGACGCTATTTCCGTGTGAATTCGTCAATGTGTGGGAGTGAGGGATGCAGTAAAGAAGGATTAGTGGATTGGAAATGAGATTGTCGTAACCCAAAGAAAATCCTGTCGTTTCCATAGAGACGTTACTCGATTCAGAAGGAAATGTCTTAGAACTCATAGTATTTCATAGCGACGCAATTTCCGTGTGAATTCGTCAATGTGTGGGAGTGAGGGATGCAGTAAAGAAGGATTAGTGGATCGGAAATGAGATTGTCGTATCCCAAAAGAAAATCCTGTCGTTTCCATAGAAACGTTACTCGATTTAGAAGGAAATGTTTTCGAACACATTGTATTTCATAGCGACGCAATTTCCGTGTGAATTCGTCAATGAGTGGGAGTGATGGATGCAGTAAAGAAGGATTAGTTCATCGGAAATGTGATTGTCGTATCCCAAAAGAAAATCCTGTCGTTTCCATAGAAACGTTACTCGATTTAGAAGGAGAAGTCATAGAACCCATAGTATTTCATAGCGACGCAATTTCAGTGTGAATTCGTTAATGAGTGGGAGTGAGGGATGCAGTAAAGAAGGATTAGTGGATCGGAAATGAGATTGTCGTATCCCAAAAGAAAATTCTGTCGTTTCCGTAGGAACGTTACTCGATTTAGAAGGAAATGTCTTAGAACACATAGTATTTCAAAGCGACGAAATTTCCGTGTGAATTCGTCAATGAGTGGGAGTGAGAGATGCAGTAAAGAAGGATTAGTGGATCGGAAATGAGATTGTCGTATCCCAAAAGAAAATCCTGTCGTTTCCATAGAAACGTTACTCGATTTAGGAAGAAATGTCTTAGAACACATAGTATTTCATAGCAACGCAATTTCCGTGTGAATTCGTCAATGTGTGGGAGTGAGGGATGCAGTAAAGAAGGATTAGTGGATCGGAAATGTGATTGTCGTATCCCAAAAGAAAATCCTGTCGTTTCCATAGAAACGTTACTCGATTTAGAAGGAAATGTCTTAGAACCCATAGTATTTCATAGCGACGCAATTTCCGCGTGAATTCGTTAATGAGTGGGAGTGAGGGATACACTAAAGAAGGGTTAGTGGATCGGAAATGAGATTGTCGTATCCCAAAAGAAAATCCTGTCGTTTCCATAGAAACGTTACTCGATTTAGAAGGAGAAGTCATAGAACCCATAGTATTTCATAGCGACTCAATTTCTGTGTTAATTCGCCAATGTGAGGGAGCTAGGGATGCAATAAAGAAGGAATAGTGCATCGAGAAGGAGATACTCGTATCGCAAAAGGAAAAAGCCAGTCGTTTCCATAGAAACGATACTCGATTTAGAGGGAGAAGTCATAGAACCCATAGTATTTCATTGCGACGCTATTGCTGTGTTAATTCGTCAATGTGTGGGAGTGAGGGATGCAGTAAAGAAGGATTAGTGGATCGGAAATGTGATTGTCGTATCCCAAAAGAAAATCTTGTCGTATCCATGGAAACGTTACTCGATTTAGAAGGAAATGTCTTAGAACACATAGTATTTCATAGCGACGCAATTTCCGTGTGAATTCGTAAATGTGTGGGAGTGAGGGATGCAGTAAAGAAGGATTAGTGGATCGGAAATGAGATTGTCGTATCCCAAAAGAAAATCCTGTCGTATCCTTAGAAACGTTACTCGATTTAGAAGGAGAAGTCATAGAACCCATAGTATGACATAGCGACGCAATTTCCGTGTGAATTCGTCAATGAGTGGGTGTGAGGGATGCAGTAAAGCAGGATTAGTGGATCGGAAAAGAGATTGTCGTATCCCAAAAGAAAATCCTGTCGTTTCCATAGAAACGTTACTCGATTTAGAAGGAAATGTCATAGAACCCATAGTATTTCATAGCGACGCAATTTCCGTGTGAATTCGTCAATGAGTGGGAGTGAGGGATGCAGTAAAGAAGGATTAGTGGATCGGAAATGAGATTGTCGTATCCCAAAAGAAAATCCTGTCGTTTCCATAGAAACGTTACCCGATTTGGAAGGAAATGTCTTAGAACACATAGTATTTCATAGCGACGCAATTTCCGTGTGAATTCGTCAATGTGTGGGAGTGAGGGATGCAGTAAAGAAGGATTAGTGTATCGGAAATGAGATTGCCGTATCCCAAATGAATATCCTGTCGTTTCCATAGAAACGTTACTCGATTTAGAAGGAGAAGTCATAGAACCCATAGTATTTCATAGCGACGCAATTTCCGTGTGAATTCGTCAATGTGTGGTAGTGAGGGATGCAGTATTGAAGGACTGGTGGATCGGAAATGTGATTGTCGCATCCCAAATGAAAATCCTGTCGTTTCCATAGAAACGTTACTCGATTTAGAAGGAGATGTCATAGAACCCATAGTATTTCATTGCGACGCAATTGCTGTGTTAATTCGTCTATGTTTGGGAGTGAGGGATGCAGTAAAGAAGGATTAGTGGATCGGAAATGTGATTGTCGTATCCCAAAAGAAAATCCTGTCGTTTCCATCGAAACGTTACTCGATTTAGAAGGAGAAGTCATAGAACCCATAGTATTTCATAGCGACGCAATTTCCGTGTGAATTCGTCAATGAGAGGGAGTGAGGGATGCAGTAAAGAAGGATTAGTGGATCGGAAATGTGATTGTCGCATCCCAAAATAAAATCCTGTCGTTTCCATAGAAACGCTACTCGATTTAGAAGGAAATGTCTTAGAACACATAGTATTTCATAGCGACGCAATTTCCGTGTGAATTCGTCAATGAGTGGGAGTGAGGGATGCAGTAAAGAAGGATTAGTGGATCGGAAATGAGATTGTCGTATCCCAAAAGAAAATCCTGCCGTTTCCATAGAAACGTTACTCGATTTAGAAGAAGAAGTCATAGAACCCATAGTATTTCATAGCGACTCAATTTCTGCGTTAATTCGTCAATGTGAGGGAGCTAGGGATGCAATAAAGAAGGAATAGTGCATCGAGAAGGAGATACTCGTATCGCAAAAGAAAAGCCAGTCGTTTCCATTGAAACGATACTCGATTTAGAAGGAGAAGTCATAGAACCTATAGTATGTCTTTGCGACGCAATTGCTGTGTTAATTCGTCAATGTGTGGGAGTGACGGATGCAGTGCAGTAGGAGTAGTGGATCGGAAATGTGATTGTCGTATCCCAAAAGAAAATCCTGTCGTTTCCATAGAAACGTTACTCGATTTAGAAGGAAATGACTTAGAACACATAGTGTTTCAAAGCGACGCAATTTCCCTGTGAATTCGTCAATGTGTGGGAGTGAGATATGCAGTAAAGACGGATTAGTGGATCGGTAATGGGATTGTCGTATCCCAAAAGAAAATCCTGTCGTTTCCATAGAAACGTTACTCGATTTAGAAGGAAGTGTCATAGAACCCATAGTATTTCTTTGCGACGCAACTGCTGTGTTAATTCGTCAATGTGTGGGAGTGAGGGATGCAGTAAAGAAGGATTAGTGGATCGGAAATGAGATTGTCGTATCAAAAGAAAATCCAGTCGTTTCCATAGAAACGTTACTCGAATTAGAAGGAGAAGTCATAGAACAGATAGTTTTTCATAGCGACGCAATTTCCGTGTGAATTCGCCAATGTGTGGGAGTGAGGGATGCAGTAAAGAAGGATTAGCGGATCGGAAATGAGATTGTCGTATCCCAAAAGAAAATCTTGTCGTTTCCATAGAAACGTTGCTCGATTTAGAAGGTAATGTTTCAGAACACATAGTATTTCATAGCGACGCAATTTCCGTGTGAATTCGTCAATGAGTGGGAGTGAGGGATGCAGTAAAGAGGGATTAGTGGATCGGAAATGAGATTGTCGTATCCCAAAAGAAAATCCTGTCGTTTCCATAGAAACGTTACTCGATTTAGAAGGAAATGTCTTGGAACGCATAGTATTTCATAGCGACGCAATATCCGTGTGAATTCGTCAATGTGTGGGAGTGAGGGATGCAGTAAAGAAGGATTAGTGGATCGGAAATGTGATTGTCGAATCCCAAAAGAAAATCCTGTCGTTTCCATAGAAACGTTTCTCGATTGAGAAGGAAATGTCTTAGAAAACATAGTATTTCATAGCGACGCAATTTCCGTGTGAATTCGTCAATGAGTGGGAGTGAGGGATGCAGTGAAGAAGGATTAGTGGATCGGAAATGAGATTGTCGTATCCCAAAAGAAAATCGTGTCGTTTCCATAGAAACGTTACTCGATTTAGAAGGAGAAGTCATAGAACACATAGTATTTCATAGCGACGCAATTTCCGTGTGAATTCGTCAATGTGTGGGAGTGAGGGATGCAGTAAAGAAAGATTAGTGTATCGGAAATGAGATTGTCGTTTCCCAAAAGAAAATCCTGTCGTTTCCATAGAAACGTTACTCGATTTGGAAGGAAATGTCTTAGAACACATAGTATTTCATAGCGACGCCATTTCCGTGTGAATTCGTCAATGAATGGGAGTGAGGGATGCAGAGAGAAGGATTAGTGGATCGGAAATGAGATTGTCGTATCCCAAAAGAAACTCCTGTCGTTTCCATAGAAACGTTACTCGATGTAGAAGGAGAAGTCATAGAACCCATAGTATTTCATTGCGACGCAATTTCTATGTTAATTCGTCTATGTTTGGGTGTGAGGGATGCAGTAAAGAAGGATTAGTGGATCGGAAATGTGATTGTCGTATCCCAAAAGAAAATCCTGTCGTTTCCATAGAAACGCTACTCGATTTAGAAGGAAATGTCTTAGAACACATAGTATTTCATAGCGACGCAATTTCCGTGTGAATTCGTCAATGAGTGGGAGTGAGGGATGCAGTAAAGAAGGATTAGTGGATCGGAAATGAGATTGTCGTATCCTAAAAGAAAATCCTGTCGTTTCCATAGAAACGTTACTCGATTTAGAAGAAGAAGTCATAGAACCCATAGTATTTCATAGCGACTCAATTTCTGTGTTAATTCGTCAATGTGAGGGAGTGAGGGATGCAATAAAGGAGGAATAGTACATCGAGAAGGAGATACTCGTATCGCAAAAGAAAAGCCAGTCGTTTCCATTGAAACGATACTCGATTTAGAAGGAGAAGTCATAGAACCTATAGTATTTCTTTGCGACGCGATTGCTGTGTTAATTCGTCAATGTGTGGGAGTGAGGGATGCAGTGCAGTAAGATTAGTGGATCGGAAATGTGATTGTCGTATCCCAAAAGAAAATCCTGTCGTTTCCATAGAAACGTTACTCGATTAAGAAGGAAATGACTTAGAACACATAGTGTTTCAAAGCGACGCAATTTCCCGGTGAATTCGTCAATGTGTGGGAGTGAGATATGCAGTAAAGAAGGATTAGTGGATCGGTAATGGGATTGTCGTATCCCTAAAGAAAATCCTGTCGTTTCCATAGAAACGTTACTCGATTTAGAAGGAAGTGTCATAGAACCCATAGTATTTCTTTGCGACGCAACTGCTGTGTTAATTCGTCAATGTGTGGGAGTGAGGGATGCAGTAAAGAAGGATTAGTGGATCGGAAATGAGATTGTCGTATCAAAAGAAAATCCAGTCGTTTCCATGGAAACGTTACTCGATTTAGAAGGAGAAGTCATAGAACAGATAGTTTTTCACAGCGACGCAATTTCCGTGTGAATTCGCCAATGTGTGGGAGTGAGGGATGCAGTAAAGAAGGATTAGTGGATCGGAAATGAGATTGTCGTATCCCAAAAGAAAATCTTGTCGTTTCCATAGAAACGTTGCTCGATTTAGATGGTAATGTTTTAGAACACATAGTATTTCATAGCGACGCAATTTCCGTGTGAATTCTGCAATGAGGGGGAGTGAGGGATGCAGTAAAGAGGGATTAGTGGATCGGAAATGAGATTGTCGTATCCCAAAAGAAAATCCTGTCGTTTCCATAGAAACGTTACTCGATTTAGAAGGAAATGTCTTGGAAAACATAGGATTTCATAGCGACGCAATATCCGTGTGAATTCGTCAATGTGTGGGAGTGAGGGATGCAGTAAAGAAGGATTAGTGGATCGGAAATGTGATTGTCGAATCCCAAAAGAAAATCCTGTCGTTTCCATAGAAACGTTTCTCGATTGAGAAGGAAATGTCTTAGAACACATAGTATTTCATAGCGACGCAATTTCCGTGTGAATTCGTCAATGAGTGGGAGTGAGGGATGCAGTGAAGAAGGATTAGTGGATCGGAAATGAGATTGTCGTATCCCAAAAGAAAATCGTGTCGTTTCCATAGAAACGTTACGCGATTTAGAAGGAGAAGTCATAGAACACATAGTATTTCATAGCGACGCAATTTCCGTGTGAATTCGTCAATGAGTGGGAGTGAGGGATGCAGTAAAGAAGGATTAGTGGATCGGAAATGTGATTGTCGTATCCCAAAAGAAAATCCTGTCGTATCCATAGAAACGTTACTCGATTTGGAAGGAAATGACTTAGAACACATAGTATTTCATAGCGACGCTATTTCCGCGTGAATTCGTCAATGAGTGGGAGTGAGGGATGCAGTAAAGAACGATTAGTGGATCGGAAATGAGATTGTCGTATCCCAAAAGAAAATCCTGTCGTATCCTTAGAAACGTTACTCGATTTAGAAGGAGAAGTCATAGAACCCATAGTATAACATAGCGACGCAATTTCCGTGTGAATTCGTCAATGAGTGTGTGTGAGGGATGCAGTAAAGCAGGATTAGTGGATCGGAAAGGAGATTGTCGTATCCCAAAAGAAAATCCTGTCGTTTCCATAGAAACGTTACTCGATTTAGAAGGAAATGTCTTAGAACACATAGTATATCATAGCGACGCAATTTCCATGTGAATTCGTCAATGTGTGGGAGTGAGGGATGCAGTAAAGAAGGATTAGTGGATCGGAAATGTGATTGTCGAATCCCAAAAGAAAATCCTGTCGTTTCCATAGAAACGTTACTCGATTTAGAAGGAAATGTCTTAGAACACATAGTATTTCATAGCGACGCAATTTCCGTGTGAATTCGTCAATGTGTGGGTGTGAGGGATGAAGTAAAGAAGGATTAGTGGATCGGAAATGAGATTGTCGTATCCCAAATGAAAATCCTGTCGTTTCCATAGAAACGTTACTCGATTTAGAAGGAGAAGTCATAGAACGCATAGTATTTCATAGCGACGTAATTTCCTTGTGAATTCGTCAATGTGTGGGAGTGAGGGATGCAGTAAAGAAGGATTAATGGATCGGAAATGTGATTGTCGTATCCCAAAAGAAAATCCTGTCGTTTCCATAGAAACGTTACTCGATTTAGAAGGAAATGTCTTAGAACACATAGTATTTCATAGCGACGCAATTTCCGTGTGTATTCGTCAATGTGTTTGAGTGAGGGATGCAGTAAAGAAGGATTAGTGGATCGGAATTGTGATTGTCGTATCCCAAAAGAAAATCCTGTCGTTTCCATAGAAACGTTACTCGATTTAGAAGGAGAAGTCATAGAACACATAGTTTTTCATAGCGACGCAATTTCCGTGTGAATTCGTCAGTGAGTGGGAGTGAGGGATGCAGTAAAGAAGGATTAGTGGATCGGAAATGTGATTGTCGTATCCCAAAAGAAAATCCTGTCGTATCCATAGAAACGTTACTCGTTTTTGAAGGAAATGTCTTAGAACACATAGTATTTCATAGCGACGCAATTTCCGTGTGAATTCGTCAATGAGTGGGTAGTGAGGGATGCAGTAAAGTAGGATTAGTGGATAGGAAATGAGATTGTCGTATCCCAAAAGAAAATCCTGTCGTTTCCATAGAAACGTTACTCTGTTTAGAAGGAAATGTCTTAGAACACATAAAATTTCATAGCGACGCAATTTCCGTGTGAATTCGTCAATGAGTGGGAGTGAGGGATGCAGTAAAGAAGGATTAGTGGATCGGAAATGTGATTGTCGTATCCCAAAAGAAACTCTTGTCGTTTCCATAGAAACGTTACTCGATTTAGAAGGAGAAGTCATAGAACCCTTAGTATTTCATAGCGACTCAATTTCTGTGTTAATTCGTAAATGTGAGGGAGCTAGGGATGCAATAAAGAAGGAATAGTGCATCGAGAATGAGATACTCGTATCGCAAAAGAAAAGCCAGTCGTTTCCATAGAAACGATACTCGATTTAGAAGGAGAAGTCATAGAACACATAGTATTTCATAGCGACGCAATTTCCGTGTGAATTCGTCAATGAGTGGGAGTGAGGGATGCAGTAAAGAAGGATTAGTGGATCGGAAATGTGATTGTCGTATCCCAAAAGAAAATCCTGTCGTATCCATAGAAACGTTACTCGATTTGGAAGGAAATGACTTAGAACACATAGTATTTCATAGCGACGCTATTTCCGCGTGAATTCGTCAATGAGTGGGAGTGAGGGATGCAGTAAAGAACGATTATTGGATCGGAAATGAGATTGTCGTATCCCAAAAGAAAATCCTGTCGTATCCTTAGAAACGTTACTCGATTTAGAAGGAGAAGTCATAGAACCCATAGTATAACATAGCGACGCAATTTCCGTGTGAATTCGTCAATGAGTGTGTGTGAGGGATGCAGTAAAGCAGGATTAGTGGATCGGAAAAGAGATTGTCGTATCCCAAAAGAAAATCCTGTCGTTTCCATAGAAACGTTACTCGATTTAGAAGGAAATGTCTTAGAACACATAGTATATCATAGCGACGCAATTTTCATGTGAATTCGTCAATGTGTGGGAGTGAGGGATGCAGTAAAGAAGGATTAGTGGATCGGAAATGTGATTGTCGAATCCCAAAAGAAAATCCTGTCGTTTCCATAGAAACGTTACTCGATTTAGAAGGAAATGTCTTAGAACACATAGTATTTCATAGCGACGCAATTTCCGTGTGAATTCGTCAATGTGTGGGTGTGAGGGATGAAGTAAAGAAGGATTAGTGGATCGGAAATGAGATTGTCGTATCCCAAATGAAAATCCTGTCGTTTCCATAGAAACGTTACTCGATTTAGAAGGAGAAGTCATAGAACGCATAGTATTTCATAGCGACGTAATTTCCTTGTGAATTCGTCAATGTGTGGGAGTGAGGGATGCAGTAAAGAAGGATTAATGGATCGGAAATGTGATTGTCGTATCCCAAAAGAAAATCCTGTCGTTTCCATAGAAACGTTACTCGATTTAGAAGGAAATGTCTTAGAACACATAGTATTTCATAGCGACGCAATTTCCGTGTGTATTCGTCAATGTGTTTGAGTGAGGGTTGCAGTAAAGAAGGATTAGTGGATCGGAATTGTGATTGTCGTATCCCAAAAGAAAATCCTGTCGTTTCCATAGAAACGTTACTCGATTTAGAAGGAGAAGTCATAGAACACATAGTTTTTCATAGCGACGCAATTTCCGTGTGAATTCGTCAGTGAGTGGGAGTGAGGGATGCAGTAAAGAAGGATTAGTGGATCGGAAATGTGATTGTCGTATCCCAAAAGAAAATCCTGTCGTATCCATAGAAACGTTACTCGTTTTAGAAGGAAATGTCTTAGAACACATAGTATTTCATAGCGACGCAATTTCCGTGTGAATTCGTCAATGAGTGGGTAGTGAGGGATGCAGTAAAGTAGGATTAGTGGATAGGAAATGAGATTGTCGTATCCCAAAAGAAAATCCTGTCGTTTCCATAGAAACGTTACTCTGTTTAGAAGGAAATGTCTTAGAACACATAAAATTTCATAGCGACGCAATTTCCGTGTGAATTCGTCAATGAGTGGGAGTGAGGGATGCAGTAAAGAAGGATTAGTGGATCGGAAATGTGATTGTCGTATCCCAAAAGAAACTCTTGTCGTTTCCATAGAAACGTTACTCGATTTAGAAGGAGAAGTCATAGAACCCTTAGTATTTCATAGCGACTCAATTTCTGTGTTAATTCGTAAATGTGAGGGAGCTAGGGATGCAATAAAGAAGGAATAGTGCATCGAGAATGAGATACTCGTATCGCAAAAGAAAAGCCAGTCGTTTCCATAGAAACGATACTCGATTTAGAAGGAGAAGTCATAGAACCCATAGTATTTCATTGCGACGCAATTGCTGTGTTAATTCGTCT
Organism: Schistocerca piceifrons; assembly: GCF_021461385.2. Taxonomy (NCBI): domain Eukaryota; kingdom Metazoa; phylum Arthropoda; class Insecta; order Orthoptera; family Acrididae; genus Schistocerca; species Schistocerca piceifrons. Next base: position 5,460,793 of record NW_025728287.1, read on the forward strand.
ATGTTTGGGAGTGAGGGATGCAGTAAAGAAGGATTAGTGGATCGGAAATGTGATTGTCGTATCCCAAAAGAAAATCCTGTCGTTTCCATAGAAACGTTACTCTGTTTAGAAGGAAATGTCTTAGAACACATAAAATTTCATAGCGACGCAATTTCCGTGTGAATTCGTAAATGAGTGGGAGTGAGGGATGCAGTAAAGAAGGATTAGTGGATCGGAAATGAGATTGTTGTATCCCAAAAGAAAATCCTGTCGTTTCCATAGAAACGTTACTCGATTTAGAAGAAAAAGTCATAGAACCCATAGTATTTCATAGGAACTCAATTTCTGTGTTAATTCGTCAATGTGAGGGAGCTAGGGATGCAATAAAGAAGGAATAGTGCATCGAGAAGGAGATACTCGTATCGCAAAAGAAAAGCCAGTCGTTTCCATTGAAACGATACTCGATTTAGAAGGAGAAGTCATAGAACCTATAGTATTTCTTTGCGACGCAAATGCTGTGTTAATTCGTCAATGTGTGGGAGTGAGGGATGCAGTGCAGTAGGATTAGTGGATCGGAAATGTGATTGTCGTATCCCAACAGAAAATCCTGTCGTTTCCATAGAAACGTTACTCGATTTAGAAGGAAATGTGTTAGAACACATAGTGTTTCAAAGCGACGCAATTTACCGGTGAATTCGTCAATGTGTGGGAGTGAGATATGCAGTACAGAAGGATTAGTGGATCGGTAATGGGATTGTCGTATCCCAAAAGAAAATCCTGTCGTTTCCATAGGAACGTTACTCGATTTAGAAGGAAGTGTCATAGAACCAATAGTATTTCTTTGCGACGCAATTGCTGTGTTAATTCGTCAATGTGTGGGAGTGAGGGATGCAGTAAAGAAGGATTAGTGGATCGGAAATGAGATTGCCGTATCAAAAGAAAATCCAGTCGTTTCCATAGAAACGTTACTCGATTTAGAAGGAGAAGCCATAGAACAGATAGTTTTTCATAGCGACGCAATTTCCGTGTGAATTCGCCAATGTGTGGGAGTGAGGGATGCAGTAAAGAAGGATTAGTGGATCGGAAATGAGATTGTCGTATCCCAAAAGAAAATCTTGTCGTTTCCATAGAAACGTTGCTCGATTTAGAAGGTAATGTTTTGGAACACATAGTATTTCATAGCGACGCAATTTCCGTGTGAATTCGTCAATGAGTGGGAGTGAGGGATGCAGTAAAGAGGGATTAGTGGATCGGAAATGAGATTGTCGTATCCCAAAAGAAAATCCTGTCGTTTCCATAGAAACGTTACTCGATTTAGAAGGAAATGTCTTGGAACACATAGTATTTCATAGCGACGCAATATCCGTGTGAATTCGTCAATGTGTGGGAGTGAGGGATGCAGTAAAGTAGGATTAGTGCATCGGAAATGTGATTGTCGAATCCCAAAAGAAAATCCTGTCGTTTCCATGGAAACGTTTCTCGATTGAGAAGGAAATGTCTTAGAACACATAGTATTTCATAGCGACGCAATTTCCGTGTGAATTCGTCAATGAGTGGGAGTGAGGGATGCAGTGAAGAAGGATTAGTGGATCGGAAATGAGATTGTCGTATCCCAAAAGAGAATCGTGTCGTTTCCATAGAAACGTTACTCGATTTAGAAGGAAAAGTCTTAGAATACATAGTATTTCATAGTGACGCAATTTCCGTGTGAATTCGTCAATGTGTGGGAGTGAGGGCTGCAGTAAAGAAGGATTAGTGGATCGGAAATGAGATAGTCGTATCCCAAAAGAAAATCCTGTCGTTTCCATAGAAACGTTACTCGATTTAGAAGGAAATGTCTTAGAACACATAGTATTTCATAGCGACGCAATTTCCGTGTGAATTCGTCAATGAGTGGGAGTGAGGGATGCAATAAGGAAGGATTAGTGGATCGGAAATGAAATTGTCGTATCCCAAAAGAAAATCCTGTCGTTTCCATAGAAACGTTACTCGATTTAGTAGGAAATGTCTTAGATCACATAGTATTTCATAGCGACGCTATTTCCGTGTGAATTCGTCAATGTGTGGGAGTGAGGGATGCAGTAAACAAGGATTAGTCGATCGGAAATGAGATTGTCGTATCCCAAAAGAAAATCCTGTCGTTTCCATAGAAACGTTACTCGATTTAGAAGGAAATGTTTTCGAACACATAGTATTTCATAGCGACGCAATTTCCGTGTGAATTCGTTAATGAGTGGGAGTGATGGATGCAGTGAAGAAGGATTAGTTCATCGGAAATGTGATTGTCGTATACCAAAAGAAAATCCTGTCGTTTCTATAGAAACGTTACTCGATTTAGAAGGAGAAGTCATAGAACGCATAGTATTTCATAGCGACGTAATTTCCTTGTGAATTCGTCAATGTGTGGGAGTGAGGTATGCAGTAAAGAAGGATTAGTGGATCGGAAATGTGATTGTCGTATCCCAAAAGAAAATCCTGTCGTTTCCATAGAAACGTTACTCGATTTAGAAGGAAATGTCTTAGAACACATAGTATTTCATAGCGACGCAATTTCCGTGTGAATTCGTCAATGAGTGGGAGTGAGTGATGCAGAGAGAAGGATTAGTGGATCGGAAATGAGATTGTCGTATCCCAAAAGAAAATCCTGTCGTTTCCATAGAAACGTTACTCGATTTAGAAGGAGAAGTCATAGAACGCATAGTATTTCATAGCGACGCAATTTCCGTGTGAATTCGTCAATGTGTGGGAGTGAGGGATGCAGTAAAGAAAGATTAGTGGATCGGAAATGAGATTGTCGTTTCCCAAAAGAAAATCCTGTCGTTTCCATAGAAACGTTACTCGATTTAGAAGGAAATGTCTTACAACACATAGTATTTCATAGCGACGCAATTTCCGTGTGAATTCGTCAATGTGTGGGAGAGAGGGATGCAGTAAAGAAGGATTACTGGATCGGAAATGTGATTGTCGAATCCCAAAAGAAAATCCTGTCGTTTCCATAGAAACGTTTCTCGATTGAGAAGGAAATGTCTTAGAACACATAGTATTTCATAGCGACGCAATTTCCGTGTGAATTCGTCAATGAGTGGGAGTGAGGGATGCAGTGAAGAAGGATTAGTGGTTCGGAAATGAGATTGTCGTATCCCAAAGGAAAATCCTGTCGTTTCCATAGAAACGTTACTCGATTTAGAAGGAGAAGTCATAGAACGCATAGTATTTCATAGCGACGCAATTTCCGTGTGAATTCGTCAATGTGTGGGAGTGAGGGATGCAGTAAAGAAAGATTAGTGGATCGGAAATGAGATTGTCGTTTCCCAAAAGAAAATCCTGTCGTTTCCATAGAAACGTTACTCGATTTAGAAGGAAATGTCTTAGAACACATAGTATTTCATAGCGACGCAATTTCCGTGTGATTTCGTCAATGAGTGGGAGTGAGGGATGCAGAGAGAAGGATTAGTGGATCGGAAATGAGACTGTCGTATCCCAAAATTAAATCCTGTCGTTTCCATAGAAACGTTACTCGATTTAGGAAAAATGTCTTATAACACATAGTATTTCATAGCGACGCAATTTCCGTGTGTATATGTCAATGTGTGGGAGTGAGGGATGCAGTAAAGAAGGAGTAGTGGATCGGAATTGTGATTGTCGTATCCCAAAAGAAAATCCTGTCGTTTCCATAGAAACGTTACTCAATTTAGAAGGAGAAGTCATAGAACACATAGTATTTCATAGCGACGAAATTTCCGTGTGAATTCGTCAATGAGTGGGAGTGAGGGATGCAGTAAAGAAGGATTAGTGGATCGGAAATGTGATTGTCGTATCCCAAAAGAAAATCCTGTCGTTTCCATAGAAACGTTACACGTTTTAGAAGGAAATGTCTTAGAACACATAGTATTTCATAGCGACGCAATTTCCGTGTGAAATCGTCAATGAGTGGGAGTGAGGGATGCAGTAAAGAAGGATTAGTGGATAGGAAATGAGATTGTCGTATCCCAAAAGAAAATCCTGTCGTTTCCAAAGAAACGTTACTCTGTTTAGAAGGAAATGTCTTAGAACACATAAAATTTCATAGCGACGCAATTTCCGTGTGAATTCGTCAATGAGTGGGAGTGAACGATGCAGTAAAGAAGGATTAGTGGATCGGAAATGTGATTGTCGTATCCCAAAAGAAACTCTTGTCATTTCCATAGAAACGTTACTCGATTTAGAAGGAGAAGTCATAGAACCCATAGTATTTCATAACGATGCAATTTCCGTGTGTATTCGTCAATGAGTGGGAGTGAGGAATGCAGTAAAGAAGGATTAGTGGATCGGAAATGTGATTGTCGTATCCCAAAAGAAAATCCTGTCGTTTCCATAAAAACGTTACTCGATTTAGAAGGAGAAGTCATAGAACCCATAGTAATTCATAGCGACGCAATTTCCGTGTTAGTTCGTCAATGAGTGGGAGTGAGGGATGCAGTAAAGAAGGATTAGTGGATCGGAAACGCGATTGTTGTATCCCAAAGAAAATCCTGTCGTTTCCATAGAAACGTTACGCCATTTAAAAGGAGAAGTCATAGAACCCATAGTATTTCATAGCGACTCAATTTCTGTGTTAATTCGTCAATGTGAGGGAGCTAGGGATGCAATACAGAAGGAATAGCGCATCGAGAAGGAGATACTCGTATCGCAAGAGAAAAGCCAGTCGTTTCCATAGAAACGATACTCGATTTAGATGGAGAAATCATAGAACCCATAGTATTTCATTGCGACGCAATTACTGTGATAATTCGTCAATGAGTGGGAGTGAGGGATGCAGTGAAGAAGGATTAGTGGATCGGAAATGAGATTGTCGTATCCCAAAAGAAAATCCTGTCGTTTCCATAGAAACGTTACTCGATTTAGAAGGAAATGTCTTAGAACACATAGTATTTCATAGCGACGCAATTTCCGTGTGAATTCGTCAATGAGTGGGAGTGAGGGATACACTAAAGAAGGGTTAGTGGATCGGAAATGAAATTGTCGTATCCCAAAAGAAAATCCTGTCGTTTCCATAGAAACGTTACTCGATTTAGAAGGAAATGTCTTGGAACACATAGTATTTCATAGCGACGCAATATCCGTGTGAATTCGTCAATGTGTGGGAGTGAGGGATGCAGTAAAGAAGGATTACTGGATCGGAAATGTGATTGTCGAATCCCAAAAGAAAATCCTGTCGTTTCCATAGAAACGTTTCTCGATTGAGAAGGAAATGTCTTAGAACACATAGTATTTCATAGCGACGCAATTTCCGTGTGAATTCGTCAATGAGTGGGAGTGAGGGATGCAGTAAAGAAGGATTAGTGGATCGGAAATGTGATTGTCGTATCCCAAAAGAAAATCCTGTCGTTACCATAAAAACGTTACTCGATTTAGAAGGAGAAGTCATAGAACCCATAGTATTTCATAGCGACGCAATTTCCGTGTGAGTTCGTCAATGAGTGGGAGTGAGGGATGCAGTGAAGAAGGATTAGTGGATCGGAAATGAGATTGTCGTATCCCAAAAGAAAATCCTGTCGTTTCCATAGAAACGTCACTCGATTTAGAAGAAGAAGTCATAGAACGCATAGTATTTCATAGCGACGCTATTTCCGTGTGAATTCGTCAATGTGTGGGAGTGAGGGATGCAGTAAACAAGGATTAGTCGATCGGAAATGAGATTGTCGTATCCCAAAAGAAAATCCTGTCGTTTCCATAGAAACGTTACTCGATTTAGAAGGAAATGTTTTCGAACACATAGTATTTCATAGCGACGCAATTTCCGTGTGAATTCGTTAATGAGTGGGAGTGATGGATGCAGTGAAGAAGGATTAGTTCATCGGAAATGTGATTGTCGTATACCAAAAGAAAATCCTGTCGTTTCTATAGAAACGTTACTCGATTTAGAAGGAGAAGTCATAGAACGCATAGTATTTCATAGCGACGTAATTTCCTTGTGAATTCGTCAATGTGTGGGAGTGAGGTATGCAGTAAAGAAGGATTAGTGGATCGGAAATGTGATTGTCGTATCCCAAAAGAAAATCCTGTCGTTTCCATAGAAACGTTACTCGATTTAGAAGGAAATGTCTTAGAACACATAGTATTTCATAGCGACGCAATTTCCGTGTGAATTCGTCAATGAGTGGGAGTGAGTGATGCAGAGAGAAGGATTAGTGGATCGGAAATGAGATTGTCGTATCCCAAAAGAAAATCCTGTCGTTTCCATAGAAACGTTACTCGATTTAGAAGGAGAAGTCATAGAACGCATAGTATTTCATAGCGACGCAATTTCCGTGTGAATTCGTCAATGTGTGGGAGTGAGGGATGCAGTAAAGAAAGATTAGTGGATCGGAAATGAGATTGTCGTTTCCCAAAAGAAAATCCTGTCGTTTCCATAGAAACGTTACTCGATTTAGAAGGAAATGTCTTACAACACATAGTATTTCATAGCGACGCAATTTCCGTGTGAATTCGTCAATGTGTGGGAGAGAGGGATGCAGTAAAGAAGGATTACTGGATCGGAAATGTGATTGTCGAATCCCAAAAGAAAATCCTGTCGTTTCCATAGAAACGTTTCTCGATTGAGAAGGAAATGTCTTAGAACACATAGTATTTCATAGCGACGCAATTTCCGTGTGAATTCGTCAATGAGTGGGAGTGAGGGATGCAGTGAAGAAGGATTAGTGGTTCGGAAATGAGATTGTCGTATCCCAAAGGAAAATCCTGTCGTTTCCATAGAAACGTTACTCGATTTAGAAGGAGAAGTCATAGAACGCATAGTATTTCATAGCGACGCAATTTCCGTGTGAATTCGTCAATGTGTGGGAGTGAGGGATGCAGTAAAGAAAGATTAGTGGATCGGAAATGAGATTGTCGTTTCCCAAAAGAAAATCCTGTCGTTTCCATAGAAACGTTACTCGATTTAGAAGGAAATGTCTTAGAACACATAGTATTTCATAGCGACGCAATTTCCGTGTGATTTCGTCAATGAGTGGGAGTGAGGGATGCAGAGAGAAGGATTAGTGGATCGGAAATGAGACTGTCGTATCCCAAAATTAAATCCTGTCGTTTCCATAGAAACGTTACTCGATTTAGGAAAAATGTCTTATAACACATAGTATTTCATAGCGACGCAATTTCCGTGTGTATATGTCAATGTGTGGGAGTGAGGGATGCAGTAAAGAAGGAGTAGTGGATCGGAATTGTGATTGTCGTATCCCAAAAGAAAATCCTGTCGTTTCCATAGAAACGTTACTCAATTTAGAAGGAGAAGTCATAGAACACATAGTATTTCATAGCGACGAAATTTCCGTGTGAATTCGTCAATGAGTGGGAGTGAGGGATGCAGTAAAGAAGGATTAGTGGATCGGAAATGTGATTGTCGTATCCCAAAAGAAAATCCTGTCGTTTCCATAGAAACGTTACACGTTTTAGAAGGAAATGTCTTAGAACACATAGTATTTCATAGCGACGCAATTTCCGTGTGAAATCGTCAATGAGTGGGAGTGAGGGATGCAGTAAAGAAGGATTAGTGGATAGGAAATGAGATTGTCGTATCCCAAAAGAAAATCCTGTCGTTTCCAAAGAAACGTTACTCTGTTTAGAAGGAAATGTCTTAGAACACATAAAATTTCATAGCGACGCAATTTCCGTGTGAATTCGTCAATGAGTGGGAGTGAACGATGCAGTAAAGAAGGATTAGTGAATCGGAAATGTGATTGTCGTATCCCAAAAGAAACTCTTGTCATTTCCATAGAAACGTTACTCGATTTAGAAGGAGAAGTCATAGAACCCATAGTATTTCATAACGATGCAATTTCCGTGTGTATTCGTCAATGAGTGGGAGTGAGGAATGCAGTAAAGAAGGATTAGTGGATCGGAAATGTGATTGTCGTATCCCAAAAGAAAATCCTGTCGTTTCCATAAAAACGTTACTCGATTTAGAAGGAGAAGTCATAGAACCCATAGTAATTCATAGCGACGCAATTTCCGTGTTAGTTCGTCAATGAGTGGGAGTGAGGGATGCAGTAAAGAAGGATTAGTGGATCGGAAACGCGATTGTTGTATCCCAAAGAAAATCCTGTCGTTTCCATAGAAACGTTACGCCATTTAAAAGGAGAAGTCATAGAACCCATAGTATTTCATAGCGACTCAATTTCTGTGTTAATTCGTCAATGTGAGGGAGCTAGGGATGCAATACAGAAGGAATAGCGCATCGAGAAGGAGATACTCGTATCGCAAGAGAAAAGCCAGTCGTTTCCATAGAAACGATACTCGATTTAGATGGAGAAATCATAGAACCCATAGTATTTCATTGCGACGCAATTACTGTGATAATTCGTCAATGAGTGGGAGTGAGGGATGCAGTGAAGAAGGATTAGTGGATCGGAAATGAGATTGTCGTATCCCAAAAGAAAATCCTGTCGTTTCCATAGAAACGTTACTCGATTTAGAAGGAAATGTCTTAGAACACATAGTATTTCATAGCGACGCAATTTCCGTGTGAATTCGTCAATGAGTGGGAGTGAGGGATACACTAAAGAAGGGTTAGTGGATCGGAAATGAAATTGTCGTATCCCAAAAGAAAATCCTGTCGTTTCCATAGAAACGTTACTCGATTTAGAAGGAAATGTCTTGGAACACATAGTATTTCATAGCGACGCAATATCCGTGTGAATTCGTCAATGTGTGGGAGTGAGGGATGCAGTAAAGAAGGATTACTGGATCGGAAATGTGATTGTCGAATCCCAAAAGAAAATCCTGTCGTTTCCATAGAAACGTTTCTCGATTGAGAAGGAAATGTCTTAGAACACATAGTATTTCATAGCGACGCAATTTCCGTGTGAATTCGTCAATGAGTGGGAGTGAGGGATGCAGTAAAGAAGGATTAGTGGATCGGAAATGTGATTGTCGTATCCCAAAAGAAAATCCTGTCGTTACCATAAAAACGTTACTCGATTTAGAAGGAGAAGTCATAGAACCCATAGTATTTCATAGCGACGCAATTTCCGTGTGAGTTCGTCAATGAGTGGGAGTGAGGGATGCAGTGAAGAAGGATTAGTGGATCGGAAATGAGATTGTCGTATCCCAAAAGAAAATCCTGTCGTTTCCATAGAAACGTCACTCGATTTAGAAGAAGAAGTCATAGAACGCATAGTATTTCATAGCGACGCAATTTCCGTGTGAATTCGTCAATGTGTGGGAGTGAGGGATGCAATAATGAAAGATTAGTGGATCGGAAATGAGATTGTCGTTTCCCAAAAGAAAATCCTGTCGTTTCCATAGAAACGTTACTCGATTTAGAAAAAATGTCTTAGAACACATAGTATTTCATAGCGACGCAATTTCCGTGTGAATTCGTCAATGAGTGGGAGTGAGGGATGCAGTAAAGAAGGATTAGTGGATCGGAAATGAAATTGTCGTATCCCAAAAGAAAATCCTGTCGTTTCCATAGAAACGTTACACGATTTAGTAGGAAATGTCTTAGATCACATAGTATTTCATAGCGACGCTATTTCCATGTGAATTCGTCAATGTGTGGGAGTGAGGGATGCAGTTAAGAAGGATTAGTGGATCGGAAATGAGATTGTCGTATCCCAAAAGAAAATCCTGTCGTTTCCATAGAAACGTTACTCGATTTAGAAGGAAATGTTTTCGAACACATAGTATTTCATAGCGACGCAATTTCCGTGTGAATTCGTTAATGAGTGGGAGTGATGGATGCAGTAAAGAAGGATTAGTTCATCGGAAATGTGATTGTCGTATACCAAAAGAAAATCCTGTCGTTTCCATAGAAACGTTACTCGATTTAGAAGGAGAAGTCATAGAACACATAGTATTTCATAGCGACGCAATTTCCGTGTGAATTCGTCAATGAGTTGGAGTGAGGGATGCAGTAAAGAAGGATTAGTGGATCGGAAATGTGATTGTCGTATCCCAAAAGATAATCCTGTCGTTTCCATAGAAACGTTACTCGATTTAGAAGGAAATGTCTTAGAACACATAGTATTTAATAGCGACGCAATTTCCGTGTGAATTCGTCAATGAGTGGGAGTGAGGGATGCAGTAAACAAGGATTAGTGGATCGGAAATGTGATTGTCGTATCCCAAAAGAAACTCTTGTCGTTTCCATAGAAAGGTTACTCGATTTAGAAGGAGAAGTCATAGAACCCATAGTATATGATGACGACGCAATTTCCGTGTGATTTCGTCAATGAGTGGGAGTGAGGGATGCAGTAAAGAAGGATTAGTGGATCGGAAATGTGATTGTCGTATCCCAAAAGAAAATCCTGTCGTTACCATAAGAACGTTACTCGATTTAGAAGGAGAAGTCATAGAACCCATAGTATTTCATAGCGACGCAATTTCCGTGTGAGTTCGTCAATGAGTGGGAGTGAGGGATGCAGTGAAGAAGGATTAGTGGATCGGAAATGAGATTGTCGTATCCCAAAAGAAAATCCTGTCGTTTTCATAGAAACGTTACTCGATTTAGAAGGAGAAGTCATAGAACGCATAGTATTTCATAGCGACGCAATTTCCGTGTGAATTCGTCAATGTGTGGGAGTGAGGGATGCAATAATGAAAGATTAGTGGATCGGAAATGAGATTGTCGTATCCCAAAATTAAATCCTGTCGTTTCCATAGAAACGTTACTCGATTTAGAAAAAATGTCTTAGAACACATAGTATTTCATAGCGACGCAATTTCTGTGTGAATTCGTCAATGAGTGGGAGTGAGGGATGCAGTAAAGAAGGATTAGTGGATCGGAAATGAAATTGTCGTATCCCAAAAGAAAATCCTGTCGTTTCCATAGAAACGTTACTCGATTTAGTAGGAAATGTCTTAGATCACATAGTATTTCATAGCGACGCTATTTCCATGTGAATTCGTCAATGTGTGGGAGTGAGGGATGCAGTAAAGAAGGATTAGTGGATCGGAAATGAGACTGTCGTATCCCAAAAGAAAATCCTGTCGTTTCCATAGAAACGTTACTCGATTTAGAAGGAAATGTTTTCGAACACATAGTATTTCATAGCGACGCAATTTCCGTGTGAATTCGTTAATGAGTTTGAGTGATGGATGCAGTAAAGAAGGATTAGTTCATCGGAAATGTGATTGTCGTATACCAAAAGAAAATCCTGTCGTTTCCATAGAAACGTTACTCGATTTAGAAGGAGAAGTCATAGAACACATAGTATTTCATAGCGACGCAATTTCCGTGTGAATTCGTCAATGAGTGGGAGTGAGGGATGCAGTAAAGAAGGATTAGTGGATCGGAAATGTGATTGTCGTATCCCAAAAGAAAATCCTGTCGTTTCCATAGAAACGTTACTCGATTTAGAAGGAAATGTCTTAGAACACATAGTATTTCATAGCGACGCAATTTCCGTGTGAATTCGTCAATGAGTGGGAGTGAGGGATGCAGTAAAGAAGGATTAGTGGATAGGAAATGAGATTGTCGTATCCCAAAAGAAAATCCTGTCGTTTCCATAGAAACGTTACTCTGTTTAGAAGGAAATGTCTTAGAACACATAAAATTTCATAGCGACGCTATTTCCGTGTGAATTCGTCAATGAGTGGGAGTGAGGGATGCAGTAAAGAAGGATTAGTGGATCGGAAATGTGATTGTCGTATCCCAAAAGAAAATCCTGTCGTTACCATAAAAACGTTACTCGATTTAGAAGGAGAAGTCATAGAACCCATAGTAATTCATAGCGACGCAATTTCCGTGTTAGTTCGTCAATGAGTGGGAGTGAGGGATGCAGTAAAGAAGGATTAGTGGATCGGAAACGCGATTGTTGTATCCCAAAGAAAATCCTGTCGTTTCCATAGAAACGTTACGCCATTTAGAAGGAGAAGTCATAGAACCCATAGTATTTCATAGCGACTCAATTTCTGTGTTAATTCGTCAATGTGAGGGAGCTAGGGATGCAATACAGAAGGAATAGCGCATCGAGAAGGAGATACTCGTATCGCAAGAGAAAAGCCAGTCGTTTCCATAGAAACGATACTCGATTTAGATGGAGAAATCATAGAACCCATAGTATTTCATTGCGACGCAATTACTGTGATAATTCGTCAATGAGTGGGAGTGAGGGATGCAGTGAAGAAGGATTAGTGGATCGGAAATGAGATTGTCGTATCCCAAAAGAAAATCCTGTCGTTTCCATAGAAACGTTACTCGATTTAGTAGGAAATGTCTTAGATCACATAGTATTTCATAGCGACGCTATTTCCATGTGAATTCGTCAATGTGTGGGAGTGAGGGATGCAGTTAAGAAGGATTAGTGGATCGGAAATGAGATTGTCGTATCCCAAAAGAAAATCCTGTCGTTTCCATAGAAACGTTACTCGATTTAGAAGGAAATGTCTTAGAACACATAGTATTTCATAGCGACGCAATTTCCGTGTGAATTCGTCAATGAGTGGGAGTGAGGGATACACTAAAGAAGGGTTAGTGGATCGGAAATGAAATTGTCGTATCCCAAAAGAAAATCCTGTCGTTTCCATAGAAACGTTACTCGATTTAGAAGGAAATGTCTTGGAACACATAGTATTTCATAGCGACGCAATATCCGTGTGAATTCGTCAATGTGTGGGAGTGAGGGATGCAGTGAAGAAGGATTACTGGATCGGAAATGTGATTGTCGAATCCCAAAAGAAAATCCTGTCGTTTCCATAGAAACGTTTCTCGATTGAGAAGGAAATGCCTTAGAACACATAGTATTTCATAGCGACGCAATTTCCGTGTGAATTCGTCAATGTGTGGGAGTGAGGGATGCAGTAAGGAAGGATTAGTGGATCGGAAATGAGATTGTCGTATCCCAAAAGAAAATCCTGTCGTTTCCATAGAAACGTTACTCGATTTAGAAGGAGAAGTCATAGAACGCATAGTATTTCATAGCGACGCAATTTCCGTGTGAATTCGTCAATGTGTGGGAGTGAGGGATGCAGTAATGAAAGATTAGTGGATCGGAAATGAGATTGTCGTTTCCCAAAAGAAAATCCTGTCGTTTCCATAGAAACGTTGCTCGATTTAGAAGGAAATGTCTTAGAACACATAGTATTTCATAGCGACGCAATTTCCGTGTGAATTCGTCAATGAGTGGGAGTGAGGGATGCAGTAAAGAAGGATTAGTGGATCGGAAATGAAATTGTCGTATCCCAAAAGAAAATCCTGTCGTTTCCATAGAAACGTTACTCGATTTAGTAGGAAATGTCTTAGATCACATAGTATTTCATAGCTACGCTATTTCCGTGTGAATTCGTCAATGTGTGGGAGTGAGGGATGCAGTAAAGAAGGATTAGTGGATCGGAAATGAGATTGTCGTATCCCAAAAGAAAATCCTGTCGTTTCCATAGAAACGTTACTCGACTTAGAAGGAAATGTTTTCGAACACATAGTATTTCATAGCGACGCAATTTCCGTGTGAATTCGTTAATGAGTGGGAGTGATGGATGCAGTAAAGAAGGATTAGTTCATCGGAAATGTGATTGTCGTATACCAAAAGAAAATCCTGTCGTTTCCATAGAAACGTTACTCGATTTAGAAGGAGAAGTCATAGAACACATAGTATTTCATAGCGACGCAATTTCCGTGTGAATTCGTCAATGAGTTGGAGTGAGGGATGCAGTAAAGAAGGATTAGTGGATCTGAAATGTGATTGTCGTATCCCAAAAGATAATCCTGTCGTTTCCATAGAAACGTTACTCGATTTAGAAGGAAATGTCTTAGAACACATAGTATTTAATAGCGACGCAATTTCCGTGTGAATTCGTCAATGAGTGGGAGTGAGGGATGCAGTAAAGAAGGATTAGTGGATCGGAAATGTGATTGTCGTATCCCAAAAGAAACTCTTGTCGTTTCTATAGAAAGGTTACTCGATTTAGAAGGAGAAGTCATAGAACCCATAGTATATGATGACGACGCAATTTCCGTGTGATTTCGTCAATGAGTGGGAGTGAGGGATGCAGTAAAGAAGGATTAGTGGATCGGAAATGTGATTGTCGTATCCCAAAAGAAAATCCTGTCGTTACCATAAAAACGTTACTCGATTTAGAAGAAGAAGTCATAGAACCCATAGTATTTCATAGCGACGCAATTTCCGTGTGAGTTCGTCAATGAGTGGGAGTGAGGGATGCAGTGAAGAAGGATTAGTGGATCGGAAATGAGATTGTCGTATCCCAAAAGAAAATCCTGTCGTTTCCATAGAACCGTTACTCGATTTAGAAGGAGAAGTCATAGAACGCATAGTATTTCATAGCGACGCAATTTCCGTGTGAATTCGTCAATGTGTGGGAGTGAGGGATGCAATAATGAAAGATTAGTGGATCGGAAATGAGATTGTCGTTTCCCAAAAGAAAATCCTGTCGTTTCCATAGAAACGTTACTCGATTTAGAAAAAATGTCTTAGAACACATAGTATTTCATAGCGACGCAATTTCCGTGTGAATTCGTCAATGAGTGGGAGTGAGGGATGCAGTAAAGAAGGATTAGTGGATCGGAAATGAAATTGTCGTATCCCAAAAGAAAATCCTGTCGTTTCCATAGAAACGTTACTCGATTTAGTAGGAAATGTCTTAGATCACATAGTATTTCATAGCGACGCTATTTCCATGTGAATTCGTCAATGTGTGGGAGTGAGGGATGCAGTTAAGAAGGATTAGTGGATCGGAAATGAGATTGTCGTATCCCAAAAGAAAATCCTGTCGTTTCCATAGAAACGTTACTCGATTTAGAAGGAAATGTTTTCGAACACATAGTATTTCATAGCGACGCAATTTCCGTGTGAATTCGTTAATGAGTGGGAGTGATGGATGCAGTAAAGAAGGATTAGTTCATCGGAAATGTGATTGTCGTATACCAAAAGAAAATCCTGTCGTTTCCATAGAAACGTTACTCGATTTAGAAGGAGAAGTCATAGAACACATAGTATTTCATAGCGACGCAATTTCCGTGTGAATTCGTCAATGAGTTGGAGTGAGGGATGCAGTAAAGAAGGATTAGTGGATCGGAAATGTGATTGTCGTATCCCAAAAGATAATCCTGTCGTTTCCATAGAAACGTTACTCGATTTAGAAGGAAATGTCTTAGAACACATAGTATTTAATAGCGACGCAATTTCCGTGTGAATTCGTCAATGAGTGGGAGTGAGGGATGCAGTAAAGAAGGATTAGTGGATCGGAAATGTGATTGTCGTATCCCAAAAGAAACTCTTGTCGTTTCCATAGAAAGGTTACTCGATTTAGAAGGAGAAGTCATAGAACCCATAGTATATGATGACGACGCAATTTCCGTGTGATTTCGTCAATGAGTGGGAGTGAGGGATGCAGTAAAGAAGGATTAGTGGATCGGAAATGTGATTGTCGTATCCCAAAAGAAAATCCTGTCGTTACCATAAAAACGTTACTCGATTTAGAAGGAGAAGTCATAGAACCCATAGTATTTCATAGCGACGCAATTTCCGTGTGAGTTCGTCAATGAGTGGGAGTGAGGGATGCAGTGAAGAAGGATTAGTGGATCGGAAATGAGATTGTCGTATCCCAAAAGAAAATCCTGTCGTTTCCATAGAAACGTTACTCGATTTAGAAGGAGAAGTCATAGAACGCATAGTATTTCATAGCGACGCAATTTCCGTGTGAATTCGTCAATGTGTGGGAGTGAGGGATGCAATAATGAAAGATTAGTGGATCTGAAATGAGATTGTCGTATCCCAAAATTAAATCCTGTCGTTTCCATAGAAACGTTACTCGATTTAGGAAAAATGTCTTAGAACACATAGTATTTCATAGCGACGCAATTTCTGTGTGAATTCGTCAATGAGTGGGAGTGAGGGATGCAGTAAAGAAGGATTAGTGGATCGGAAATGAAATTGTCGTATCCCAAAAGAAAATCCTGTCGTTTCCATAGAAACGTTACTCGATTTAGTAAGAAATGTCTTAGATCACATAGTATTTCATAGCGACGCTATTTCCATGTGAATTCGTCAATGTGTGGGAGTGAGGGATGCAGTAAAGAAGGATTAGTGGATCGGAAATGAGACTGTCGTATCCCAAAAGAAAATCCTGTCGTTTCCATAGAAACGTTACTCGATTTAGAAGGAAATGTTTTCGAACACATAGTATTTCATAGCGACGCAATTTCCGTGTGAATTCGTTAATGAGTTTGAGTGATGGATGCAGTAAAGAAGGATTAGTTCATCGGAAATGTGATTGTCGTATACCAAAAGAAAATCCTGTCGTTTCCATAGAAACGTTACTCGATTTAGAAGGAGAAGTCATAGAACACATAGTATTTCATAGCGACGCAATTTCCGTGTGAATTCGTCAATGAGTGGGAGTGAGGGATGCAGTAAAGAAGGATTAGTGGATCGGAAATGTGATTGTCGTATCCCAAAAGAAAATCCTGTCGTTTCCATAGAAACGTTACTCGATTTAGAAGGAAATGTCTTAGAACACATAGTATTTCATAGCGACGCAATTTCCGTGTGAATTCGTCAATGAGTGGGAGTGAGGGATGCAGTAAAGAAGGATTAGTGGATAGGAAATGAGATTGTCGTATCCCAAAAGAAAATCCTGTCGTTTCCATAGAAACGTTACTCTGTTTAGAAGGAAATGTCTTAGAACACATAAAATTTCATAGCGACGCTATTTCCGTGTGAATTCGTCAATGAGTGGGAGTGAGGGATGCAGTAAAGAAGGATTAGTGGATCGGAAATGTGATTGTCGTATCCCAAAAGAAACTCTTGTCGTTTCCATAGAAAGGTTACTCGATTTAGAAGGAGAAGTCATAGAACCCATAGTATATGATGACGACGCAATTTCCGTGTGAATTCGTCAATGAGTGGGAGTGAGGGATGCAGTAAAGAAGGATTAGTGGATCGGAAATGTGATTGTCGTATCCCAAAAGAAAATCCTGTCGTTTCCATAAAAACGTTACTCGATTTAGAAGGAGAAGTCATAGAACCCATAGTATTTCATAGCGACGCAATTTCCGTGTGAGTTCGTCAATGAGTGGGAGTGAAGGATGCAGTAAAGAAGGATTAGTGGATCGGAAACGCGATTGTTGTATCCCAAAGAAAATCCTGTCGTTTCCATAGAAACGTTACGCCATTTAGAAGGAGAAGTCATAGAACCCATAGTATTTCATTGCGACTCAATTTCTGTGTTAATTCGTCAATGTGAGGGAGCTAGGGATGCAATAAAGAAGGAATAGTGCATCGAGAAGGAGATACTCGTATCGCAAGAGAAAAGCCACTCGTTTCCATAGAAACGGTACTCGATTTAGATGGAGAAATCATAGAACCCATAGTATTTCATTGCGACGCAATTGGTGTGATAATTCGTCAATGTGTGGGAGTGAGGGGTGCAGTGCAGAAGGATTAGTGGATCGGAAATGTGATTGTCGTATCCCAAAAGAAAATCCTGTCGTTTCCATAGAAACGTTACTCGATTTAGAAGGAAATGTCTTAGAACACATAGTATTTCATAGCGACACAATTTTCGAGTGAATTCGTCAATGTGTGGGAGTGAGGGATGCAGTAAAGAAGGATTAGTGGATCGGAAATGTGATTGTCGTATCCCAAAAGAAAATCCTGTCGTTACCATAGAAACGTTACTCGATTTAGAAGGAAATGTCTTAGAACACATAGTATTCATAGCGACGCAATTTCCGTGTGAGTTCGTCTATGAGTGGGAGTGAGGGATGCAGTAAAGAAGGATTAGTGGATCGGAAATGAGATTGTCGTATCCCAAAAGAAAATCCTGTCGTTTCCATAGAAACGTTACTCGATTTAGAAGGAAATGTCTTAGAACACATAGTATTTCATAGCGACGCAATTTCCGTGTGAATTCGTCAATGAGTGGGAGTGAGGGATACACTAAAGAAGGGTTAGTGGATCGGAAATGAGATTGTCGTATCCCAAAAGAAAATCCTGTCGTTGCCATAGAAACGTTACCCGATTTGGAAGGAAATGTCTTAGAACACATAGTATTTCATAGCGACGCAATTTCCGTGTGAATTCGTCAATGTGTGGGAGTGAGGGATGCAGTAAAGAAGGATTAGTGGATCGGAAATGAGATTGTCGTATCCCAAATGAAAATCCTGTCGTTTCCATTGAAACGTTACTCGATTTAGAAGCAGAAGTCATGGAACCCATAGTATTTCATAACGACGCAATTTTTTGTCAATTCGTCAATGAGTGGGAGTGAGGGATGCAGTAAAGAAGGATTAGTGGATCGGAAATGTGATTGTCGTATCCCAAATGAAAATCCTGTCGTTTCCATAGAAACGTTACTCGATTTAGAATTAGATGTCATAGAACACATAGTATTTCATAGCGACGCAATTTCCGTATGAATTCGTCAATGTGTGGGAGTGAGGGATGCAGTAAAGAAGGATTAGTTAATCGGAAATGAGATTGTCGTATCCCAAAAGAAAATCCTGTCGTTTCCATAGAAACGTTACTCGATTAAGAAGGAGAAGTCATAGAAGACTTAGTATTTCATAGCGACTTAATTTCTGTGTTAATTCGTCAATGTGAGGGAGCTAGGGATGCAATAAAGAAGGAATAGTGCATCGAGAAGGAGATACTCGTATCGCAATAGAAAAGCCAGTCGCTTCCATAGAAACGATACTCGATTTAGAAGGAGAAGTCATAGAACCCATAGTATTTCATTGCGACGCAATTGCTGTGTTATTTCGTCTATGTTTGGGCGTGAGGGATGCAGTAAAGAAGGATTAGTGGATCGGAAATGTGATTGTCGTATCTCAAAAGAAAATCCTGTCGTTTCCATAGAAACGTTATTCGATTTAGTAGGAGAAGTCATAGAACCCATAGTATTTCATAGCGACGCAATATCCGTGTGAATTCGTCAATGAGAGGGAGTGAGGGATGCATTAAAGAAGGATTAGTGGATCGGAAATTTCATTGTCGCATCCCAAAAGAAAATCCTGTCGTTTCCATAGAAACGTTACTCGATTTAGAAGGAAATGTCTTAGAACACATAGTGTTTCATAGCGACGCAATTTCCGTGTGAATTCGTCAATGAGTGGGAGTGAGGGATACACTAAAGAAGGGTTAGTGGATCGGAAATGAGATTGTCGTATACCAAAAGAAAATCCTGTCGTTGCCATAGAAACGTTACCCGATTTGGAAGGAAATGTCTTAGAACACATAGTATTTCATAGCGACGCAATTTCCGTGTGAATTCGTCAATGTGTGGGAGTGAGGGATGCAGTAAAGAAGGATTAGTGGATCGGAAATGAGATTGTCGTATCCCAAATGAAAATCCTGTCGTTTCCATAGAAACGTTACTCGATTTAGAAGCAGAAGTCATAGAACCCATAGTATTTCATAACGACGCAATTTTTTGTGAATTCGTCAATGAGTGGGAGTGAGGGATGCAGTAAAGAAGGATTAGTGGATCGGAAATGTGATTGTCGTATCCCAAATGAAAATCCTGTCGTTTCCATAGAAACGTTACTCGATTTAGAATTAGATGTCATAGAACACATAGTATTTCATAGCGACGCAATTTCCGTATGAATTCGTCAATGTGTGGGAGTGAGGGATGCAGTAAAGAAGGATTAGTTAATCGGAAATGAGATTGTCGTATCCCAAAAGAAAATCCTGTCGTTTCCATAGAAACGTTACTCGATTAAGAAGGAGAAGTCATAGATGACTTAGTATTTCATAGCGACTTAATTTCTGTGTTAATTCGTCAATGTGAGGGAGCTAGGGATGCAATAAAGAAGGAATAGTGCATCGAGAAGGAGATACTCGTATCGCAATAGAAAAGCCAGTCGCTTCCATAGAAACGTTACTCGATTTAGAAGGAAATGTCTTAGAACACATAGTATTTCGTAGCGACGCAATTTCCGTGTGAATTCGTCAATGAGTGGGAGTGAGGGATGCAGTAAAGAAGGATTAGTGGATCGGAAATGAGATTGACGTATCCCAAAAGTAAATCCTGTCGTTTCCATAGAAACGTTACTCGATTTAGAAGGAGAAGTCATAGAACCCATAGTATTTCATAGCGACTCAATTTCTGTGTTAATTCGTCAATGTGAGGGAGCTAGGGATGCAATAAAGAAGGAATAGTGCATCGAGAAGGAGTTACTCGTATCGCAAAAGAAAAGCCAGTCCTTTCCATAGAGACGATACTCGATTTAGAAGGAGAAGTCATAGAACCCATAGTATTTCATTGCGACGCAATTGCTGTGTTAATTCGTCAATGTGTGGGAGTGAGGGATGCAGTGCAGTAGGATTAGTGGATCGGAAATGTGATTATCGTATCCCAAAAGAAAATCCTGTCATTTCCATAGAAACGTTACTCGATTTAGAAGGAAATGTCTTAGAACACATAGTATTTCATAGCGACGCAATTTCCCGGTGAATTCGTCAATGTGTGGGAGTGAGGGATGCAGTAAAGAAGGATTAGTGGATGGGAAATGTGATTGTCGTATCCCAAAAGAAAATCCTGTCGTTTCCATAGAAACGTTACTCGATTTAGAAGGAAATGTCTTAGAACACATAGTATTTCATAGCGACGCAATTTCCGTGTGTATTCGTCTATGAGTGGGAGTGAGGGATGCAGTAAAGAAGGATTAGTGGATCGGAAATGAGATTGTCGTATCCCAAAAGAAAATCCCGTCGTTTCCATAGAAACGTTGCTCGATTTAGAAGGAGAAGTCATAGAATCCATAGTATTTCATAGCGACGCAATATCAGTGTGAATTCGTCAATGAATGGGAGTGAGGGATGCATTAAAGAAGGATTAGTGGATCGGAAATGAGATTGTCGTATCCCAAAAGAAAATCCTGTCGTTTCCATAGAAACGTTACTCTATTTAGAAGGAAATGTCTTAGAACAAATAGTATTTCATAGCGACGCAATTTCCGTGTGAATTCGTCAATGAGTGGGAGTGAGGGATGCAGTAAAGAAGGATTAGTGGATCGGAAATGAGATTGTCGTATCCCAAAAGAAAATCCTGTCGTTTACATAGAAACGTTACTCGATTTAGAAGGAAATGTCTTAGAACACATAGTATTTCATAGCGGCGCAATTTCCGTGTGAATTCGTCAATGTGTGGGAGTGAGGGATGCAGTAAAGAGGGATTAGTGGATCGGAAATGTGATTGTCGTAACACAAAAGAAAATCCTGTCGTTTCCATAGAAACGTTACTCGATTTAGAAGGAAATGACTTAGAACACGTAGTATTTCATAGCGACGAAATTTCCGTGTGAATTCGTCAATGTGTGGGAGTATGGGATGCAGCAAAGAAGGATTAGTGGATCGGAAATGTGATTGTCGTATCCCAAAAGAAAATCCTGTCGTTTCCATAGAAACGTTACTCGATTTAGAAGGAAATGTCTTAGAACACATAGTATTTCGTAGCGACGCAATTTCCGTGTGAATTCGTCAATGAGTCGGAGTGAGGGATACAGTAATAAAGGATTATGGATCGGAAATGAGATTGTCGTATCCCAAAAGAAATTCCTGTCGTTTCTATAGAAACGTTACTCGATTTAGAAGGAGAAGTCATAGAACCCATAGTATTTCATAGCGACTCAATTTCTGTGTTAATTCGCCAATGTGAGGGAGCTAGGGATGCAATAAAGAAGGAATCGTGCATCGAGAAGGAGATACTCGTATCGCAAAAGAAAAGGCCAGTCGTTTCCATAGAAACGATACTCGATTTAGAAGGAGAAGTCATAGAACCCATAGTATTTCATTGCGACGCAATTGCTGTGTTAATTCGTCAATGTGTGGTAGTGAGGGATGCAGTAAAGAAGGATTAGTGGATCGGAAATGTGATTGTCGTATCCCAAAAGAAAATCCTGTCGTTTCCATAGAAACGTTACTCGATTTAGAAGGAAATGTCTTAGAACACATAGTATTTCATAGCGACGCAATTTCCGTGTGAATTCGTCAATGTGTGGGAGTGAGGGATGCAGTAAAGAAGGATTACTGGATCGGAAATGTGATTGTCGTATCCCAAAAGAAAATCCTGTCGTTTCCATAGAAGCGTTACTCGATTTAAAAGGAAATGACTTAGAACACATAGTATTTCATAGCGACGCAATTTCCGCGTGAATTCGTCAATGAGTGGGTGTGAGGGATTCAGTAAAGAAGGATTAGTGGATCGGAAATGAGATTGTCGTATCCCAAAAGAAAATCCTATCGTTTCCATAGAAACGTTACTCGATTTGGAAGGAAATGTCTTAGAACACATAGTATTTCATAGCGACGTAATTTCTCTGTGAATTCGTAAATGTGTGGGAGTGAGGGATGCAGTAAAGAAGGATTAGTGGATCGGAAATGAGATTGTCGTATCCCAAATGAAAATCCTGTCGTTTCCATAGAAACGTTACTCGATTTAGAAGGAGAAGTCATAGAACCCATAGTATTTCATAGCGACGCAATTTCCGTGTGAATTCGTCAATGTGTGGGAGTGAGGGATGCAGTAAAGATGGATTAGTGGATCGGAAATGTGATTGTCGTATCGGAAAAGAAAGTCCTGTCGTTTCCATAGAAACATTACTCGAGTTAGAAGGAAATGCCTTAGAACACATAGTATTTCATAGCGACGCAATTTCCGTGTGAATTCGTCAGTGAGTGGGAGTGAGGGATGCAGTAAAGAAGGATTAGTGGAACGGAAATGAGATTGTCGTATCCCAAAAGAAAATCCTGACGTTTCCATAGAAACGTTACTCGATTTAGAAGGAAATGTCTTTGAACACATAGTATTTCATAGCGACGCAATTTCCATGTGAATTCGTCAATGTGTGGGAGTGAGGGATGCAGTAAAGAAGAATTAGTGGATCGGAAATGTGAGTGTCGTATCCCAAAAGAAAATCTTGTCGTTTCCATAGAAACGTTACTCAATTTAGAAGGAAATGTCTTAGAACACATAGTATTTCATAGCGATGCAATTTCCGTGTGAATTCGTCAATGAGTGGGAGTGAGTTATGCAGTAAAGAAGGATTAGTGGTTCGGAAATGAGATTGTCGTATCCCAAAAGAAAATCCTGTCGTTTCCATAGAAACGTTTTTCGATTTAGAAGGAAATGTCTTAGAACACATAGTATTTCATAGCGACGCAATTTCCGTGTGAATTCGTCAATGAGTGGGAGTGAGGGATGCAGTAAAGAAGGATTAGTGGATCGGAAATGAGATTGTCGTATCCCAAAAAAAAATCCTGTCGTTTCCTTAGAAACGTTACTCGATTTGGAAGGAAATGTCTTAGAACCCATAGTATTTCATAGCGACGGAATTTCCATGTGAATTCGTCAATGTGTGGGAGTGAGGGATGCTGTAAAGAAGGATTATTGGATCGGAAATGTGATTGTCGTATCCAAAAAGAAAGTCCTGTCGTTTCCATAGAAACGTTACTCGATTAAGAAGGAGAAGTCATAGAACCCATAGTATTTCATAGCGACTCAATTTCTGTGTTAATTCGTCAATGTCAGGGAGCTAGGGATGCAATAAAGAAGGAATAGTGCATCGAGAAGGAGATACTCGTATCGC
Source organism: Schistocerca piceifrons (assembly GCF_021461385.2). Taxonomy (NCBI): domain Eukaryota; kingdom Metazoa; phylum Arthropoda; class Insecta; order Orthoptera; family Acrididae; genus Schistocerca; species Schistocerca piceifrons. Next base: position 5,484,299 of record NW_025728287.1, read on the forward strand.
AAAAGAAAAGCCAGTCCTTTCCATAGAAACGATACTCGATTTGGAAGGAGAAGTCATAGAACCCATAGTATTTCATTGCGACGCAATTGCTGTGTTAATTCGTCAATGTGTGGGAGTGAGGGATGCAGTGCAGTAGGATTAGTGGATCGGAAATGTGATTATCGTATCCCAAAAGAAAATCCTGTCATTTCCATAGAAACGTTACTCGATTTAGAAGGAAATGTCTTAGAACACATAGTATTTCATAGCGACGCAATTTCCCGGTGAATTCGTCAATGTGTGGGAGTGAGGGATGCAGTAAAGAAGGATTAGTGGATCGGAAATGTGATTGTCGTATCCCAAAAGAAAATCCTGTCGTTTCCATAGAAACGTTACTCGATTTAGAAGGAAATGTCTTAGAACACATAGTATTTCATAGCGACGCAATTTTCGTGTGAATTCGTCTATGAGTGGGAGTGAGGGATGCAGTAAAGAAGGATTAGTGGATCGGAAATGAGATTGTCGTATCCCAAAAGAAAATCCCGTCGTTTCCATAGAAACGTTACTCGATTTAGAAGGAGAAGTCATAGAACCCATAGTATTTCATAGCGACGCAATATCAGTGTGAATTCGTCAATGAATGGGAGTGAGGGATGCATTAAAGAAGGATTAGTGGATCGGAAATGAGATTGTCGTATCCCAAAAGAAAATCCTGTCGTTTCCATAGAAACGTTACTCTATTTAGAAGGAAATGTCTTAGAACAAATAGTATTTCATAGCGACGCAATTTCCGAGTGAATTCGTCAATGAGTGGGAGTGAGGGATGCAGTAAAGAAGGATTAGTGGATCGGAAATGAGATTGTCGTATCCCAAAAGAAAATCCTGTCGCTTACATAGAAACGTTACTCGATTTAGAAGGAAATGTCTTAGAACACATAGTATTTCATAGCGGCGCAATTTCCGTGTGAATTCGTCAATGTGTGGGAGTGAGGGATGCAGTAAAGAGGGATTAGTGGATCGGAAATGTGATTGTCGTAACCCAAAAGAAAATCCTGTCGTTTCCATAGAAACGTTACTCGATTTAGAAGGAAATGACTTGGAACACGTAGTATTTCATAGCGACGAAATTTCCGTGTGAATTCGTCAATGTGTGGGAGTATGGGATGCAGCAAAGAAGGATTAGTGGATCGGAAATGTGATTGTCGTATCCCAAAAGAAAATCCTGTCGTTTCCATAGAAACGTTACTCGATTTAGAAGAAAATGTCTTAGAACACATAGTATTTCATAGCGACGCAATTTCCGTGTGAATTCGTCAATGAGTGGGAGTGAGGGATACAGTAATAAAGGATTATGGATCGGAAATGAGATTGTCGTATCCCAAAAGAAAATCCTGTCGTTTCTATAGAAACGTTACTCGATTTAGAAGGAGAAGTCATAGAACCCATAGTATTTCATAGCGACTCAATTTCTGTGTTAATTCGCCAATGTGAGGGAGCTAGGGATGCAATAAAGAAGGAATAGTGCATCGAGAAGGAGATACTCGTATCGCAAAAGAAAAGGCCTGTCGTTTCCATAGAAACGATACTCGATTTAGAAGGAGAAGTCATAGAACCCATAGTATTTCATTGCGACGCAATTGCTGTGTTAATTCGTCAATGTGTGGGAGTGAGGGATGCAGTAAAGAAGGATTAGTGGATCGGAAATGTGATTGTCGTATCCCAAAAGAAAATCCTGTCGTTTCCATAGAAACGTTACTCGATTTAGAAGGAAATGTCTTAGAACACATAGTATTTCATAGCGACGCAATTTCCGTGTGAATTCGTCAATGTGTGGGAGTGAGGGATGCAGTAAAGAAGGATTACTGGATCGGAAATGTGATTGTCGTATCCCAAAAGAAAATCCTGTCGTTTCCATAGAAGCGTTACTCGATTTAAAAGGAAATGACTTAGAACACATAGTATTTCATAGCGACGCAATTTCCGCGTGAATTCGTCAATGAGTGGGTGTGAGGGATTCAGTAAAGAGGGATTAGTGGATCGGAAATGAGATTGTCATATCCCAAAAGAAAATCCTGTCGTATCCATAGAAACTTTACTCGATTTAGAAGGAGAAGTCATAGAACCCATAGTATTTCATAGCGACGCAATTTTCCGTGTGAATTCGTCAATGAGTGGGAGTGAGTTATGCAGTAAAGAAGGATTAGTAGATCGGAAATGTGATTGTCGTATCCCAAAAAAAATCCTGTCGTTTCCATAGAAACGTTACTCGATTTAGAAGGAAATGTCATAGAACCCATAGTATTTCATAGCGACGCAATTTCCGTGTGAATTCGTCAATGAGTGGGAGTGAGGGATGCAGTAAATAAGGATTAGTGGATCGGAAATGAGATTGTCGTATCCCAAAAGAAAATCCTATCGTTTCCATAGAAACGTTACTCGATTTGGAAGGAAATGTCTTAGAACACATAGTATTTCATAGCGACGTAATTTCTCTGTGAATTCGTAAATGTGTGGGAGTGAGGGATGCAATAAAGAAGGATTAGTGGATCGGAAATGAGATTGTCGTATCCCAAATGAAAATCCTGTCGTTTCCATAGAAACGTTACTCGATTTAGAAGGAGAAGTCATAGAACCCATAGTATTTCATAGCGACGCAATTTCCGTGTGAATTCGTCAATGTGTGGGAGTGAGGGATGCAGTAAAGATGGATTAGTGGATCGGAAATGTAATTGTCGTATCGGAAAAGAAAGCCCTGTCGTTTCCATAGAAATGTTACTCGATTTAGAAGGAAATGTCTTAGAACACATAGTATTTCATAGCGACGCAATTTCCGTGTGAATTCGTCAATGAGTGGGAGTGTGGGATGCAGTAAAGAAGGATTAGTGGATCGGAAATGAGATTGTCGTATCCCAAAAGAAAATCCTGTCGTTTCCATAGAAACGTTACTCGAGTTAGAAGGAAATGCCTTAGAACACATAGTATTTCATAGCGACGCAATGTCCGTGTGAATTCGTCAGTGAGTGGGAGTGAGGGATGCAGTAAAGAACGATTAGTGGATCGGAAATGAGATTGTCGGATCCCAAAAGAAAATCCTGACGTTTCCATAGAAACGTTACTCGATTTAGAAGGAAATGTCTTTGAACACATTGTATTTCATAGCGACGCAATTTCCATGTGAATTCGTCAATGTGTGGGAGTGAGGGATGCAGTAAAGAAGAATTAGTGGATCGGAAATGTGAGTGTCGTATCCCAAAAGAAAATCTTGTCGTTTCCATAGAAACGTTACTCAATTTGGAAGGAAATGTCTTAGAACACATAGTATTTCATAGCGATGCAATTTCCGTGTGAATTCGTCAATGAGTGGGAGTGAGTTATGCAGTAAAGAAGGATTAGTGGTTCGGAAATGAGATTGTCGTATCCCAAAAGAAAATCCTGTCGTTTCCATAGAAACGTTACTCGATTTAGAAGGAAATGTCTTAGAACACATAGTATTTCATAACGACGCAATTTCCGTGTGAATTCGTCAATGAGTGGGAGTGAGGGATGCAGTAAAGAAGGATTAGTGGATCGGAAATGAGATTGTCGTATCCCAAAAGAAAATCCTGTCGTTTCCATAGAAACGTTACTCGATTTGGAAGGAAATGTCTTAGAACCCATAGTATTTCATAGCGACGGAATTTCCGTGTGAATTCGTCAATGTGTGGGAGTGAGGGATGCTGTAAAGAACGATTAGTGGATCGGAAATGTGATTGTCGTATCCAAAAAGAAAGTCCTGTCGTTTCCATAGAAACGTTACTCGATTTAGAAGGAAATGTCTTAGAACACATAGTATTTCATAGCGACGCAATTTCTGTGTGAATTCGTCAATGCGTGGGAGTGAGGGATGCAGTAGAGAAGGATTAGTGGATCGGAAATTTGATTGTCATATAGCAAAAGAGAATCCTGTCGTTTCCATAGAAACGTTACTCGATTTAGAAGGAAATGTCTTAGAACAAATAGTATTTCATAGCGACGCAATTTCCGAGTGAATTCGTCAATGAGTGGGAGTGAGGGATGCAGTAAAGAAGGATTAGTGGATCGGAAATGAGATTGTCGTATCCCAAAAGAAAATCCTGTCGTTTACATAGAAACGTTACTCGATTTAGAAGGAAATGTCTTAGAACACATAGTATTTCATAGCGGCGCAATTTCCGTGTGAATTCGTCAATGTGTGGGAGTGAGGGATGCAGTAAAGAGGGATTAGTGGATCGGAAATGTGATTGTCGTAACCCAAAAGAAAATCCTGTCGTTTCCATAGAAACGTTACTCGATTTAGAAGGAAATGACTTGGAACACGTAGTATTTCATAGCGACGAAATTTCCGTGTGAATTCGTCAATGTGTGGGAGTATGGGATGCAGCAAAGAAGGATTAGTGGATCGGAAATGTGATTGTCGTATCCCAAAAGAAAATCCTGTCGTTTCCATAGAAACGTTACTCGATTTAGAAGAAAATGTCTTAGAACACATAGTATTTCATAGCGACGCAATTTCCGTGTGAATTCGTCAATGAGTGGGAGTGAGGGATACAGTAATAAAGGATTATGGATCGGAAATGAGATTGTCGTATCCCAAAAGAAAATCCTGTCGTTTCTATTGAAACGTTACTCGATTTAGAAGGAGAAGTCATAGAACCCATAGTATTTCATAGCGACTCAATTTCTGTGTTAATTCGCCAATGTGAGGGAGCTAGGGATGCAATAAAGAAGGAATAGTGCATCGAGAAGGAGATACTCGTATCGCAAAAGAAAAGGCCTGTCGTTTCCATAGAAACGATACTCGATTTAGAAGGAGAAGTCATAGAACCCATAGTATTTCATTGCGACGCAATTGCTGTGTTAATTCGTCAATGTGTGGGAGTGAGGGATGCAGTAAAGAAGGATTAGTGGATCGGAAATGTGATTGTCGTATCCCAAAAGAAAATCCTGTCGTTTCCATAGAAACGTTACTCGATTTAGAAGGAAATGTCTTAGAACACATAGTATTTCATAGCGACGCAATTTCCGTGTGAATTCGTCAATGTGTGGGAGTGAGGGATGCAGTAAAGAAGGATTACTGGATCGGAAATGTGATTGTCGTATCCCAAAAGAAAATCCTGTCGTTTCCATAGAAGCGTTACTCGATTTAAAAGGAAATGACTTAGAACACATAGTATTTCATAGCGACGCAATTTCCGCGTGAATTCGTCAATGAGTGGGTGTGAGGGATTCAGTAAAGAGGGATTAGTGGATCGGAAATGAGATTGTCATATCCCAAAAGAAAATCCTGTCGTATCCATAGAAACTTTACTCGATTTAGAAGGAGAAGTCATAGAACCCATAGTATTTCATAGCGACGCAATTTTCCGTGTGAATTCGTCAATGAGTGGGAGTGAGTTATGCAGTAAAGAAGGATTAGTAGATCGGAAATGTGATTGTCGTATCCCAAAAAAAATCCTGTCGTTTCCATAGAAACGTTACTCGATTTAGAAGGAAATGTCATAGAACCCATAGTATTTCATAGCGACGCAATTTCCGTGTGAATTCGTCAATGAGTGGGAGTGAGGGATGCAGTAAATTAGGATTAGTGGATCGGAAATGAGATTGTCGTATCCCAAAAGAAAATCCTATCGTTTCCATAGAAACGTTACTCGATTTGGAAGGAAATGTCTTAGAACACATAGTATTTCATAGCGACGTAATTTCTCTGTGAATTCGTAAATGTGTGGGAGTGAGGGATGCAATAAAGAAGGATTAGTGGATCGGAAATGAGATTGTCGTATCCCAAATGAAAATCCTGTCGTTTCCATAGAAACGTTACTCGATTTAGAAGGAGAAGTCATAGAACCCATAGTATTTCATAGCGACGCAATTTCCGTGTGAATTCGTCAATGTGTGGGAGTGAGGGATGCAGTAAAGATGGATTAGTGGATCGGAAATGTGATTGTCGTATCGGAAAAGAAAGCCCTGTCGTTTCCATAGAAACGTTACTCGATTTAGAAGGAAATGTCTTAGAACACATAGTATTTCATAGCGACGCAATTTCCGTGTGAATTCGTCAATGAGTGGGAGTGTGGGATGCAGTAAAGAAGGATTAGTGGATCGGAAATGAGATTGTCGTATCCCAAAAGAAAATCCTGTCGTTTCCATAGAAACGTTACTCGAGTTAGAAGGAAATGCCTTAGAACACATAGTATTTCATAGCGACGCAATGTCCGTGTGAATTCGTCAGTGAGTGGGAGTGAGGGATGCAGTAAAGAACGATTAGTGGATCGGAAATGAGATTGTCGGATCCCAAAAGAAAATCCTGACGTTTCCATAGAAACGTTACTCGATTTAGAAGGAAATGTCTTTGAACACATTGTATTTCATAGCGACGCAATTTCCATGTGAATTCGTCAATGTGTGGGAGTGAGGGATGCAGTAAAGAAGAATTAGTGGATCGGAAATGTGAGTGTCGTATCCCAAAAGAAAATCTTGTCGTTTCCATAGAAACGTTACTCAATTTGGAAGGAAATGTCTTAGAACACATAGTATTTCATAGCGATGCAATTTCCGTGTGAATTCGTCAATGAGTGGGAGTGAGTTATGCAGTAAAGAAGGATTAGTGGTTCGGAAATGAGATTGTCGTATCCCAAAAGAAAATCCTGTCGTTTCCATAGAAACGTTACTCGATTTAGAAGGAAATGTCTTAGAACACATAGTATTTCATAACGACGCAATTTCCGTGTGAATTCGTCAATGAGTGGGAGTGAGGGATGCAGTAAAGAAGGATTAGTGGATCGGAAATGAGATTGTCGTATCCCAAAAGAAAATCCTGTCGTTCCATAGAAACGTTACTCGATTTGGAAGGAAATGTCTTAGAACCCATAGTATTTCATAGCGACGGAATTTCCGTGTGAATTCGTCAATGTGTGGGAGTGAGGGATGCTGTAAAGAAGGATTAGTGGATCGGAAATGTGATTGTCGTATCCAAAAAGAAAGTCCTGTCGTTTCCATAGAAACGTTACTCGATTTAGAAGGAAATGTCTTAGAACACATAGTATTTCATAGCGACGCAATTTCCGTGTGAATTCGTCAATGCGTGGGAGTGAGGGATGCAGTAGAGAAGGATTAGTGGATCGGAAATTTGATTGTCATATAGCAAAAGAGAATCCTGTCGTTTCCATAGAAACGTTACTCGATTTAGAAGGAAATGTCTTAGAACACATAGTATTTCATAGCGACGCAATTTCCGTGTGAATTCGTCAATGTGTGGGAGGGAGGGATGCAGTAAAGAAGGATTAGTGGATCGGAAATGTGATTGTCGTATCCCAAAAGAAAATCCTGTCGTTTCCATAGAAACGTTACTGGATTTGGAAGGAAATGTTTTAGAACACATAGTATGTCATAGCGACGCAATTTCCGTGTGAATTCGTCAATGAGTGGGAGTGAGGGATGCAGTAAAGGAGGATTAGTGGATCGGAAATGAGATTGTCGTGTCCCAAAAGAAAATCCTGTCGTATCCATAGAAACGTTACTCGATTTAGAAGGAGAAGTCATAGAACCCATAGTATTTCATAGCGACGCAATTTCCGTGTGAATTCGTCAATGCGTGGGAGTGAGGGATGCAGTAAAGAAGGATTAGTGAATCGGAAATGAGATTGTCGTATCCCAAATGAAAGTCCTGTCGTTTCCACAGAAACGTTACTCGATTTAGAGGGAAATGTCTTAGAACACATAGTATTTCATAGCGACGTAATTTCCGTGTGAATTCGTCAATGTGTAGGAGTGAGGGATGCAGTAAAGAAGGATTAGTGGATCGGAAATGTGATTGTCGTATCCCAAAAGAAAACCCTGTCGTTTCCATAGTAACGTTACTCGATGTAGAAGGAAATGTCTTAGAGCACGTAGTATTTCATAGCGATGCAATTTCCGTGTGAATTCGTCAATGAGTATGAGTGTGGGATACAGTAAAGATGGATTAGTAGATCGGAAATGAGATTGTCGTATCCCAAAATAAAATCCTGTCGTTTCCATAGAAACGTTACTCGATTTAGAAGGACAAGTCATAGAACCCATAGTATTCCATAGCGACTAAATTTCTGTGTTAATTCGCCAATGTGAGAGAGCTAGGGATGCAATAAAGAAGAAATAGTGCATCGAGAAGGAGATACTCGCATCGCAAAAGGAAAAAGCCAGTCGTTTCCATAGAAACGATACTCGATTTAGAAGGAGAAGTAATAGAACCCATAGCATTTCATTGCGACGCAATTGCTGTGTTAATTCGTCAATGTGTAGGAGTGAGGGATGCAGTGCAGTAGGATTAGTGGATCGGAAATGTGATTGTCGTATCCCAAAAGAAAATCCTGTCGTTTCCATAGAAACGTTACTCAATTTAGAAGGAAATGTCTTAGAACACATAGTATTTCAAAGTGACGAAATTTCCCGGTGAATTCGTCAATGTGTGGGAGTGAGGTATGCAGTAAAGAAGGATTAGTGGATCGGTAATGGGATTGTCGTATCCCAAAAGAAAATCCTGTCGTTTCCATAGAAACGTTACTCGATTTAGAAGGAAATGTCATAGAACCCATAGTATTTCATAGCGACTCAATTTCTGTGTTAATTCGTCAATGTGAGGGAGCTAGGGATGCAATAAAGAAGGAATAGTGCATCGAGAAGGAGATACTCGTATCGCAAAAGAAAAGCCAGTCGTTTCCATAGAAACGATACTCGATTTAGAAGGAGAAGTCATAGAACCTATAGTATTTCTTTGCGACGCAATTGCTGTGTTAATTCGTCAATGTGTGGGAGTGAGGGATGCAGTGCAGTAGGATTAGTGGATCGGAAATGTGATTGTCGTATCCCAAAAGAAAATCCTGTCGTTTCCGTAGAAACGTTACTCGATTTAGAAGGAAATGTCTTAGAACACATAGTATTTCAAAGCGACGCAATTTCCCGGTGAATTCGTCAATGTGTGGGAGTGAGGTATGCAGTAAAGATGGATTAGTGGATCGGTAATGGGATTATCGTATCCCAAAAGAAAATCCTGTCGTTTCCATAGAAACGTTACTCGATTTAGAAGGAAATGACATAGAACACATAGTATTTCTTTGCGACGCAATTGCTGTGTTAATTCGTCAATGTGTGGGAGTGAGGGATGCAGTAAAGAAGGATTAGTGGATCGGAAATGAGATTGTCGTATCAAAAGAAAATCCAGTCGTTTCCATAGAAACGTTACTCGATTTAGAAGGAGAAGTCATAGAACAGATAGTTCTTCATAGCGACGCAATTTCCATGTGAATTCGCCAATGTGTGGGAGTGAGGGATGCAGTAAAGAAGGATTAGTGGATCGGAAATGAGATTGTCGTATCCCAAAAGAAAATCTTGTCGTTTCCATAGAAACGTTGCTCGATTTAGAAGGTAATGTTTTAGAACACATAGTATTTCATAGCGACGCAATTTCCGTGTGAATTCGTCAATGAGTGGGAGTGAGGGATGCAGTAAAGAGGGATTAGTGGATCGGAAATGAGATTGTCGTATCCCAAAAGAAAATCCTGTTGTTTCCATAGAAACGTTACTCGGTTTAGAAGGAAATGTCTTGGAACACATAGTATTTCATAGCGACGCAATATCCGTGTGAATTCGTCAATGTGTGGGAGTGAGGGATGCAGTAAAGGAGGATTAGTGGATCGGAAATGTGATTGTCGAATCCCAAAAGAAAATCCTGTCGTTTCCATAGAAACGTTTCTCGATTTAGAAGGAAATGTCTTAGAACACATAGTATTTCATAGCGACGCAATTTCCGTGTGAATTCGTCAATGAGTGGGAGTGAGGGATGCAGTGAAGGAGGATTAGTGGATCGGAAATGAGATTGTCGTATCCCAAAAGAAAATCCTGTCGTTTCCATAGAAACGTTACTCGATTTAGAAGGAGAAGTCATCGAACACATAGTATTTCATAGCGACGCAATTTCCGTGTGAATTCGTTAATGTGTGGGAGTGAGGGATGCAGTAAAGAAAGATTAGTGGATCGGAAATGAGATTGTAGTTTCCCAAAAGAAAATCCTGTCGTTTCCATAGAAACGTTACTCGATTTAGAAGGAAATGTCTTAGAACACATAGTATTTCATAGCGACGCAATTTCCGTGTGAATTCGTCAATGAGTGGGAGTGAGGGATGCAGAGAGAAGGATTAGTGGATCGGATATGAGATTGTCGTATCCCAAAAGAAAATTCTGTCGTTTCCATCGAAACGTTACTCGATTTAGAAGGAAATGTCTTAGAACACATAGTATTTCATAGGGACGCAATTTCCGTGTGAATTCGTCAATGAGTGGTAGTGAGGGATGCAGTAAAGACGGATTAGTGGATCGGAAATGAAATTGTCGTATCCCAAAAGAAAATCCTGTCGTTTCCATAGAAACGTTATTCGATTTAGTAGGAAATGTCTTAGATCACATAGTATTTCATAGCGACGCTATTTCCGTGTGAATTCGACAATGTGTGGGAGTGAGGGATGCAGTAAAGAAGGATTAGTGGATCGGAAATGAGATTGTCGTATCCCAAAAGAAAATCCTGTCGTTTCCATAGAAACGTTACTCGATTTAGAAGGATATGTCTTAGAACTCATAGTATTTCATAGCGACGCAATTTCCGTGTGAATTCGTCAATGTGTGGGAGTGAGGGATGCAGTAAAGATGGATTAGTGGATCGGAAATGAGATTGTCGTATCCCAAAAAAAATCCTGTCGTTTCCATAGAAACGTTACTCGATTTAGAAGGAAATGTTTTCGAACACATAGTATTTCATAGCGACGCAATTTCCGTGTGAATTCGTCAATGAGTGGGAGTGATGGATGCAGTAAAGAAGGATTAGTTCATCGGAAATGTGATTGTCGTATCCCAAAAGAAAATCCTGTCGTTTCCATAGAAACGTTACTCGATTTAGAAGGAAATGTCTTAGAACACATAGTATTTCATAGCGACGCAATTTCCGTGTGAATTCATCAATGAGTGGGAGTGAGGGATGCAGTGAAGAAGGATTAGTGGATCGGAAATGTCATTGTCGTATCCCAAAAGAAAATCCTGTCGTTTCCATAGAAACGTTACTCGATTTAGAGGGAAATGTCTTAGAACACATAGTATTTCATAGCGACGCAATTTCCGTGTGAATTCGTCAATGAGTGGGAGTGAGGGATGCAGTGAAGAAGGATTAGTGTATCGGAAATGAGATAGTCGTATCCCAAAAGAAAATCCTGTCGTTTCCATTGAAACGTTACTCGATTTAGAAGGAGAAGTCATAGAACACATAGTATTTCAAAGCGACGTAATTTCCTTGTGAATTCGTCAATGTGTGGGAGTGAGGGATGCAGTAAAGAAGGATTAGTGGATCGGAAATGTGATTGTCGTATCCCAAAAGAAAATCCTGTCGTTTCCATAGAAACGTTACACGATTTAGAAGGAAATGTCTTGGAACACATAGTATTTCATAGCGACGCAATTTCCGTGTGTATTGGTCAATGTGTGGGAGTGAGGGATGCAGTAAAGAAGGATTAGTGGATCGGAATTGTGATTGTCGTACCCCAAAAGAAAATCCTGTCGTTTCCATAGAAACGTTACTCGATTTAGAAGGAGAAGTCATAGAACACATAGTATTTCATAGCGACGCAATTTCCGTGTGAATTCGTCAATGAGTGGGAGTGAGGGATGCAGTAAAGAAGGATTAGTGGATCGGAAATGTGATTGTCGTATCCCAAAAGAAAATCCTGTCGTTTCCATAGAAACGTTACTCGATTTAGAAGGAAATGTCTTAGAACACATAGTATTTCATAGCGACGCAATTTCCGTGTGAATTCGTCAATGAGTGGGAGTGAGGGATGCAGTAAAGAAGGATTAGTGGATCGGAAACGCGATTGTTGTATCCCAAAGAAAATCCTGTCGTTTCCATAGAAACGTTACGCCATTTAGAAGGAGAAGTCATAGAACCCATAGTATTTCATAGCGACTCAATTTCTGTGTTAATTCGTCAATGTGAGGGAGCTAGGGATGCAATAAAGAAGGAATAGTGCATCAAGAAGGAGATACTCGTATCGCAAGAGAAAAACCAGTCGTTTCCATAGAAACGATACTCGATTTAGATGGAGAAATCATAGAACCCATAGTATTACATTGCGACGCAATTGCTGTGATAATTCGTCAATGTGTGGGAGTGAGGGATGCAGTGCAGTAGGATTAGTGGATCGGAAATGTGATTGTCGTATCCCAAAAGATAATCCTGTCGTTTCCATAGAAACGTTACTCGATTTAGAAGGAAATGTCTTAGAACACATAGTATTTCATAGCGACACAATTTTCGAGTGAATTCGTCAATGTGTGGGAGTGAGGGATGCAGTAAAGAAGGATTAGTGGATCGGGATTGTGATTGTCGTATCCCAAAAGAAAATCCTGTCGTTTCCATAGAAACGTTACTCGATTTAGAGGGAAATGTCTTAGAACACATAGTATTTCATAGCGACGCAATTTCCGTGTGAATTCGTCAATGAGTGGGAGTGAGGGATGCAGTGAAGAAGGATTAGTGTATCGGAAATGAGATTGTCGTATCCCAAAAGAAAATCCTGTCGTTTCCATAGAAACGTTACTCGATTTAGAAGGAGAAGTCATAGAACACATAGTATTTCATAGCGACGCAATTTCCGTGTGAATTCGTCAATGTGTGGGAGTGAGGGATGCAGTAAAGAAAGATTAGTGGATCGGAAATGAGATTGTCGTTTCCCAAAAGAAAATCCTGTCGTTTCCATAGAAACGTTACTCGATTTAGAGGGAAATGTCTTAGAACACATAGTATTTCATAGCGACGCAATTTCCGTGTGAATTCGTCAATGAGTGGGAGTGAGGGATGCAGAGAGAAGCATTAGTGGATCGGAAATGAGATTGTCGTATCCCAAAAGAAAATTCTGTCGTTTCCATAGAAACGTTACTCGATTTAGAAGGAAATGTCTTAGAACACATAGTATTTCATAGCGACGCAATTTCCCAGTGACTTCGTCAGTGTGTAGGAGTGAGGGATGCAGTAAAGAAGGATTACTGGATCGGAAATGTGATTGTCGTATCCCAAAAGAAAATCCTGTCGTTTCCATAGAAACGATACTCGATTTAGAAGGAAATGTCTTAGAACACATAGTATTTCATAGCGACGCAATTTCCGTGTGAATTCGTCAATGAGTGGGAGTGAGGGATGCAGTAAAGAAGGATTAGTGGATAGGAAATGAGATTGTCGTATCCCAAAAGAAAATCCTGTCGTTTCCATAGAAACGTTACTCGATTTAGAAGCAGAAGTCATAGAACCCATAGTATTTCATAGCGACTCAATTTCTGTGTTAATTCGTCAATGTGAGGGAGCTAGGGATGCAATAAAGAAGGGATAGTGCATCGAGAAGGAGATACTCGTATCGCAAAAGAAAAGGCAGTCCTTTCCATAGAAACGATATTCGATTTAGAAGGAGAAGTCATAGAACCCATAGTATTTCATTGCGACGCAATTGCTGTGTTAATTCGTCAATGTGTGGGAGTGAGGGATGCAGTGCAGTAGGATTAGTGGATCGGAAATGTGATTATCGTATCCCAAATGAAAATCCTGTCATTTCCATAGAAACGTTACTCGATTTAGAAGGAAATGTCTTAGAACACATAGTATTTCATAGCGACGCAATTTCCCAGTGACTTCGTCAGTGTGTAGGAGTGAGGGATGCAGTAAAGAAGGATTACTGGATCGGAAATGTGATTGTCGTATCCCAAAAGAAAATCCTGTCGTTTCCATAGAAACGTTACTCGATTTAGAAGGAAATGTCTTAGAACACATAGTATTTCATAGCGACGCAATTTCCGTGTGAATTCGTCTATGAGTGGGAGTGAGGGATGCAGTAAAGAAGGATTAGTGGATCGGAAATGGGATTGTCGTATCCCAAAAGAAAATCCTGTCGTTTCCATAGAAACGTGACTCGATTTAGAAGGAGAAGTCATAGAACCCATAGTATTTCATAGCGACGCAATATCAGTGTGAATTCGTCAATGAGTGGGAGTGAGGGATGCAGTAAAGAAGGATTAGTGGATCGGAAATGAGATTGTCGTATCCCAAAAGAAAATCCTGTCGTTTACATAGAAACGTTACTCGATTTAGAAGGAAATGTCTTAGAACACATAGTATTTCATAGCGACTCAATTTCTGTGTAAATTCGTCAATGTGAGGGAGCTAGGGATGCAATAATGAAGGGATAGTGCATCGAGAAGGAGATACTCGTATCGCAAAAGAAAAGCCAGTCCTTTCCATAGAAACGATATTCGATTTAGAAGGAGAAGTCATAGAACCCATAGTATTTCATTGCGACGCAATTGCTGTGTTAATTCGTCAATGTGTGGGAGTGAGGGATGCAGTGCAGTAGGATTAGTGGATCGGAAATGTGATTATCGTATCCCAAAAGAAAATCCAGTCATTTCCATAGAAACGTTACTCGATTTAGAAGGAAATGTCTTAGAACACATAGTATTTCATAGCGACGCAATTTCCCAGTGAATTCGTCAATGTGTGGGAGTGAGGGATGCAGTAAAGAAGGATTAGTGGATCGGAAATGAGATTGTCGTATCCCAAAAGAAAATCCTGTCGTTTCCATAGAAACGTTACTCGATTTAGAAGGAGAAGTCATAGAACCCATAGTATTTCATAGCGACGCAATATCAGTGTGAATTCGTCAATGAGTGGGAGTGAGGGATGCAGTAAAGATGGATTAGTGGATCGGAAATGAGATTGTCGTATCCCAAAAGAAAATGTTGTCGTTTCCATAGAAACGTTACTCGATTTAGAAGGAAATGTCTTAGAACAAATAGTATTTCATAGCGACGCAATTTCCGTGTGAATTCGTCAATGAGTGGGAGTGAGGGATGCAGTAAAGAAGGATTAGTGGATCGGAAATGAGATTGTCGGATCCCAAAAGAAAATCCTGTCGTTTACATAGGAACGTCACTCGATTTAGAAGGAAATGTCTTAGAACACATAGTATATCATAGCGGCGCAATTTCCGTGTGAATTCGTCAATGAGTGGGAGTGAGGGATGCAGTAAAGAGGGATTAGTGGATCGGAAATGTGATTGTCGTAACCCAAAAGAAAATCCTGTCGTTTCCATAGAAACGTTACTCGATTTAGAAGGAAATGACTTAGAACACATAGTATTTCATAGCGACGCAGTTTCCGTGTGAATTCGTCAATGTGTGTAAGTAAGGGATGCAGCAAAGAAGGATTAGTGGATCGGAAATGTGATTGTCGTTTCCCAAAAGAAAATCCTGTCGTTTCCATAGAAACGTTACTCGATTTAGAAGGAAATGTCTTAGAACACATAGTGTTTCATAGCGACGCAATTTCCGTGTGAATTCGTCAATGAGTGGGAGTGAGGGATACAGTAATAAAGGATTAGTGGATCGGAAATGAGATTGTCGTATCCCAAAAGAAAATCCTGTCGTTTCCATAGAAACGTTACTGGATTTGGAAGGAAATGTTTTAGAACACATAGTATGTCATAGCGACGCAATTTCCGTGTGAATTCGTCAATGAGTGGGAGTGAGGGATGCAGTTAAGGAGGATTAGTGGATCGGAAATGAGATTGTCGTATCCCAAAAGAAAATCCTGTCGAATCCATAGAAACGTTACTCGATTAGAAGGAGAAGTCATAGAACCCATAGTATTTCATTGCGACGCAATTTCCGTGTGAATTCGTCAATGCGTTTGAGTGAGGGATGCAGTAAAGACGGATTAGTGAATCGGAAATGAGATTGTCGTATCCCAAATGAAAATCCTGTCGTTTCCACAGAAACGTTACTCGATTTAGAAGGAAATGTCTTAGAACACATAGTATTTCATAGCGATTCAATTTCCGTGTGAATTCGTCAATGTGTGGGAGTGAGGGATGCAGTAAAGAAGGATTAGTAGATCGGAAATGAGATTGTCGTATCCCAAAATAAAATCCTGTCGTTTCCATAGAAACGTTACTCGATTTACAAGGACATGTCATAGAACCCATAGTATTTCATAGCGACTAAATTTCTGTGTTAATTCGCCAATGTGAGAGAGCTAGGGATACAATAAAGAAGAAATAGTGCATCGAGAAGGAGATACTCGCATCGCAAAAGGAAAAAGCAAGTCGTTTCCATAGAAACGATACTCGATTTAGAAGGAGAAGTAATAGAACCCATAGTATTTCATTGCGACGACAATTGCTGTGTTATTCGTCAATGTGTGGGAGTGAGGGAAGCAGTAAAGAAGGATTAGTGGATCGGAAATGTGATTGTCGTATCCCAAAAGAAAATCCTGTCGTTTCCATAGAAACGTTACTCGATTTAGAAGGAAATGTCTTAGAACACATAGTATTTCATAGCGACGCAATTTCCGCGTGAATTCGTCAATGTGTGGGAGTGAGGGATGCAGTAAAGAAGGATTAGTGTATCGGAAATGTGATTGTCGTATCCCAAAAGAAAATCCTGTCGTTTCCATAGAAACGTTACTCGATTTAGAAGGAAATGTCTTAGAACACATAGTATTTCATAGCAACGCAATTTCCGTGCGAATTCGTCAATGTGTGGGAGTGAGGGATGCAGTAAAGAAGGATTAGTGGATCGGAATTGACATTGTCGTATCCCAAATGAAAATCCTGTCGTATCCATAGAAACGTTGCTCGATTTAGAATGAGAAGTCATAGAACCCATAGTATTTCATAGCGACGCAATTTCCGTGTGAATTCGTCAATGTGTGGGAGTGAGGGATGCAGTAAAGAAGGATTAGTGGATCGGAAATGTGATAGTCGTATCCCAAAGAAACCCTGTCGTTTCCAAAGAAACTTTACTCGATTAGAAGGAAATGTCTTAGAACACATAGTACTTCATAGCGACGCAATTTCCGTGTGAATTTGTCAATGAGTGGGAGTGAGGGATGCAAAAAAGAAGGATTAGTGGATCTGAAATGAGATTGTCGTATCCCAAAAGAAAATCCTGTCGTTTCCATTGAAACGTTACTCGATTTAGAAGGAAATGTCTTAGAACACATAGTATTTCATAGCGAAGCGATTTCCGTGTGAATTCGTCAATGTGTGGGAGTGACGGATGCAGTGAAGGAGGATTAGTGGATCGGAATGTGATTGTCGTATCCAAAAGAAAACCCTGTCGTTTCCATAGAAACGTTACTCGATGTAGAAGGAAATGTCTTAGAACACATAGTATATCATACCGACGCAATTTCCGCGTGAATTCGTCAATGTGTGGGAGTGAGGGATGCAGTAAAGACGGATTAGTGGATCGGAAATGTGATTGTCGTATCCAAAAAGGGAGTCCTGTCGGTTTCCATAGAAACGTTAGGAAATGTCTTAGAACACATAGTATATCATACCCGACGCAATTTCCGCGTGAATTCGTCAATGTGTGGGAGTGAGGGATGCAGTAAAGACGGATTAGTGGATCGCAAATGTGATTGTCGTATCCAAAAAGGGAGTCCTGTCGTTTCCATAGAAACGTTACTCGATTTAGAAGGAAATGTCTTAGAAACACATAGTATTTCATAGCGCGAAGCGATTTCCGTGTGAATTCGTCAATGTGTGGGAGTGACGGATGCAGTGAAGAAGGATTAGTGGATCGGAAATGTGATTGTCGTATCCCAAAAGAAAAACCCTGTCGTTTCCATAGAAACGTTACTCGATGTAGAAGGAAATGTCTTAGAACACGTAGTATTTCATAGCGACGAAATTTCCGCGTGAATTCGTCTGTGAGTGGGAGTGAGGGATGCAGTAAAGAAGGATTAGTGGATCGGAAATGAGATTGTCGTATCCCAAAAGAAAATCCAGTCGTTTCCATAGAAACGTTATTCGATTTAGAAGGAAATGTCATAGAACCCATTGTATTTCATAGCGAAGCAATTCACGTGTGAATTCGACAATGAGTGGGAGTGAGGGATGCAGTAAAGAAGGATTAGTGGATCGGAAATGAGATTGTCGTATCTCAAAAGAAAATCCTGTCGTTTCCATAGAAACGTTACTCGATTTAGAAGGAAATGTCTTAGAACTCATAGTATTTCATAGCGACGCAATATCCGTGTGAATTCGTCAATGTGTGGGAGTGAGGGATGCAGTAAAGAAGGATTAGTGGATCGGAAATGAGATTGTCGTATACCAAAAGATTTTCCTGTCGTTTCCATAGAAACGTTATTCGATTTAGAAGGAAATGTCATAGAACCCATAGTATTTCATAGCGACGCAATTTCCGTGTGAATTCGTCAATGAGTGGGAGTGAGGGATGCAGTAAAGAAGGATTAGTGGATCGGAAATGAGATTGTCGTACCCAAAAGAAAATCCTTACGTTTCCATAGAAACGTTACTCGATTTGGAAGGAAATGTCTTAGAACACATAGTATATCATACCGACGCAATTTGCGCGTGAATTCGTCAATGTGTGGGAGTGAGGGATGCAGTAAAGGCGGATTAGTGGATCGGAAATGTGATTGTCGTATCCAAAAAGGGAGTCCTGTCGTTTCCATAGAAACGTTACTCGATTTAGAAGGAAATGTCTTAGAACACATAGTATTTCATAGCGACGCAATTTCCGTGTGAATTCGTCAATGAGTGGGAGTGAGGGATGCAGTAAAGAAGGATTGGTAGATCGGAAATGAGATTGTCGAATCCCAAAAGAAAGTCCTATCGTTTCCATAGAAACGTTACTCGATTTAGAAGGACAAGTCATAGAACACATAGTATTTCATAGCGACGCAAACTACGTGTGAATTCGTCAATGTGTGGGAGTGAGGGATGCAGTAAAGAAGGATTAGTGGATCGGAAATGAGATTGTCGTAACCCAAAAGAAAATCCTGTCGTTTCCATAGAAACGTTTCTCGATTTAGAAGGAAATGCCTTAGAACACATAGTATTTCATAGCGACGCAATTTCCGTGTGAATTCGTCAATGTGTGGGAGTGAGGGATGCAGTAAAGAAGGATTAGTGGATCGGAAATTTGAATGTCGTATCCAAAAAGAAAGTCCTGTCGTTTCCATAGAAACGTTACTCGATTTAGAAGGAATTGTCTTAGAACACATAGTATTTCATAGCGACGCAATTTCCGTGTGAATTCGTCAATGTGTGGGAGTGAGGGATGCAGTAAAGAAGGATTAGGGGATCGGAAATGTGATTGTCGTATCCCAAAAGAAAAATCTGTCGTTTCCATAGAAACGTTACTCGATTTAGAAGGAAATGTCTTAGAACACATAGTATTTCATAGCGACGAAATTTCCGAGTGAATTCGTCAATGTGTGGGAGGGAGGGATGCAGTGAAGAAGGATTAGTGGATCGGAAATGTGATTGTCGTATCCCAAAAGAAAATCCTGTCGTTTCCATAGAAACGTTACTGGATTTGGAAGGAAATGTTTTAGAACACATTGTATGTCATAGCGACGCAATTTCCGTGTGAATTCGTCAATGAGTGGGAGTGAGGGATGCAGTAAAGGAGGATTAGTGGATCGGAAATGAGATTGTCGTATCCGAAAAGAAAATCCTGTCGTATCCATAGAAACGTTACTCGATTTAGAAGGAGAAGTCTTAGAACCCATAGTATTTCATAGCGACGCAATTTCCGTGTGAATTCGTCAATGCGTGGGAGTGAGGGATGCAGTAAAGAAGGGTTAGTGAATCGGAAATGAGATTGTCGTATCCCAAAAGAAAACCCTGTCGTTTCCATAGTAACGTTACTCGATGTAGAAGGAAATGTCTTAGAGTACGTAGTATTTCATAGCGATGCAATTTCCGTGTGAATTCGTCAATGAGTGGGAGTGTGGGATACAGTAAAGAAGGATAGGTAGATCGGAAATGAGATTGTCGTATCCCAAAAGAAAATCCTATCGTTTCCATAGAAACGTTACTCGATTTAGAAGGACAAGTCATAGAACCCATAGTATTTCATAGCGTCTAAATGTCTGTGTTAATTCGCCAATGTGTGGGAGCTAGGGATGCAATAAAGAAGAAATAGTGCATCGAGAAGGAGATACTCGCATCGCAAAAGTAAAAAGCCAGTCGTTTCCATAGAAACGATTCTCGATTTAGAAGGAGAAGTAATAGAACCCATAGTATTTCATTGCGACGCAATTGCTGTGTTAATTCGTCAATGTGTGGGAGTGAGGGATGCAGTAAAGAAGGATTAGTGGATCGGAAATGAGATTGTCGTATCCCAAAAGAAAATCCTGTCGTTTCCATAGAAACGTTACTCGATTTAGAAGGAGAAGTCATAGAACACATAGTATTTCATAGCGACGCAAACTCCGTGTGAATTCGTCAAAGTGTGGGGGTGAGGGATGCAGTAAAGAAGGATTAGTGGATCGGAATGAGATTGTCGTATCCCAAAAGAAAATCTTGTCGTTTCCATAGCAACGTTACTCGATTTAGAACGAAATGCCTTAGAACACATAGTATTTCATAGCGACGCAATTTCCGTGTGAATTCGTCAATGTGTGGGAGTGAGGGATGCAGTAAAGAAGGATTAGTGGATCGGAAATGTGATTGTCGTATCGCAAAAGAAAATCCTGCGTTTCCATAGAAACGTTACTCGATTTAGAAGGAAATGTCTTAGAACACATAGTATTTCATAGCGACGCAATTTCCGTGTGAATTCGTCAATGTGTGGGAGTATAGGATGCAGCAAAGAAGGATTAGTGGATCGGAAATGTGATTGTCGTATTCCAAAAGAAAATCCTGTCGTTTCCAAAGAAACGTTACTCGATTTAGAAGGAAATGTCTTAGAACACATAGTATTTCATAGCGACGCAATTTCCGTGTGAATTCGTCAATGTGTGGGAGTGAGGGATGCAGTAAAGAAGGATTAGTGGGTCGTAAGTGACATTGTCGTATCCCAAATGAAAATCCTGTCGTATCCATAGAAACGTTACTCGATTTAGAAGGAGAAGTCATAGAACCCATAGTATTTCATAGCGACGCAATTTCCGTGTGAATTCGTCAAAGTGTGGGAGTGAGGGATGCAGTAAAGAAGGATTAGCGGATCGGAAATGTGATTGTCGTAACCCAAAAGAAAACCCTGTCGTTTCCATAGAAACGTTACTCGATTTAGAAGGAAATGTCATACAACCCATAGTATTTCATTGCGACGCAATTTCCGTGGGTATTCGTCAATGAGTGGGAGTCAGTGATGCAGTAAAGAAGGATTAGTGGATCGGAAATGATATTGTCGTATCCCAAAAGAAAATCCTGTCGTTTCCATAGAAACGTTACTCGATTTAGAAGAAAATGTCTTAGAACACATAGTATTTCATAGCGACGCAATTTCCGTGTGAATTTGTCAATGAGTGGGAGTGAGGGATGCACTAAAGAAGGATTAGTGGATCTGAAATGAGATTGTCGTATCCCAAATGAAAATCCTGTCGTTTCCATAGAAACGTTACTCGATTTAGAAGGAAATGTCTTAGAACACATAGTATTTCATAGAGAGGCAATTTCCGTGTGAATTCGTCAATGTGTGGGAGTGAGGGATGCAGTGAAGAAGGATTAGTGAATCGGAAATGTGATTGTCGTATCCCAAAAGAAAACCCTGTCGTTTCCATAGAAACGTTACTCGACGTAGAAGGAAATGTCTTAGAACACGTAGTATTTCATTGCGACGCAATTTCCGCGTGAATTCGTCAATGAGTGGGAGTGAGGGATGCAGTAAAGAAGGATTAGTGGAACGGAAATGAGATTGTCGTATCCCAAAAGAAAATCCTGTCGTTTCCATAGAAACGTTACTCGATTTAGAAGGAAATGTCTTAGAACCCATACTATTTCATAGCGACGCAATATCCGTGTGAATTCGTCAATGTGTGGGAATGAGGGATGCAGTAAAGAAGGATTAGTGGATCGGAAATGAGATTGTCGTATCCCAAAAGATTTTCCTGTCGTTTCCATAGAAACGTTACTCGATTTAGAAGGAAATGTCATAGAACCCATAGTATTTCAGAGCGACGCAATTTCCGTGTGAATTCGTCAATGAATGGGAGTGAGGGATGCAGTAAAGAAGGATTAGTGGATCGGAAATGAGATTGTCGTATCCCAAAAGAAAATCCTTACGTTTCCATAGAAACGTTACTCGATTTGGAAGGAAATGTCTTAGAACACATAGTATTTCATAGCGACGCAATTTCCGTGTGAATTCGTCAATGTGTGGGAGTGAGGGATGCAGTAAAGAAGGATTAGAGGATCGGAAATGAGATTGTCGTATCCCAAATGAAAATTCTGCCGTTTCCATAGAAACGTTACTCGATTTAGAAGGAGCAGTCATAGAACCCATAGTATTTCATAGCGACGCAATTTCCGTGTGAATTCGTCAATGTGTGGGAGTGAGGGATGCAGTAAAGAAGGATTAGTGGATCGGAAATGTGATTGTCTTATCCAAAAAGAAAGTCCTGTCGTTTCCATAGAAACGTTACTCGATTTAGAAGAAAATGTCTTAGAACACATAGTATTTCATAGCGACGCAATTTCCGTGTGAATTCGTCAATGAGTGGGAGTGAGGGATGCAGTAAAGAACTATTAGTGGATCGGAAATGAGATTGTCATATCCCAAAAGAAAATCCTGTCGTTTCCATAGAAACGTTACTCGATTTAGAAGGAGAAGTCATAGAACACATAGTATTTCATAGCGACGCAAACTACGTGTGAATTCGTCAATGTGTGGGAGTGAGGGATGCAGTAAAGAGGGATTAGTGGATCGGAAATGAGATTGTCGTATCCCAAAAGATTTTCCTGTCGTTTCCATAGAAACGTTACTCGATTTAGAAGGAAATGTCATAGAACCCATAGTTTTTCATAGCGACGCAATTTCCGTGTGAAATCGTCAATGTGTGGGAATGAGGGATGCAGTAAAGAAGGATTAGTGGATCGGAAATGAGATTGTCGTATCCCAAAAGAGAATCCTGTCGTTTCCATAGAAACTTTACTCGATTTAGAAGGAGAAGTCATAGAACCCATAGTATTTCATAGCGACTCAATTTCAGTGTTAATGCGTCAATGTGAGGGAGCTAGGGATGCAATAAAGAAGGAATAGTGCATCGAGAAGGAGATACTCGTATCGCAAAAGAAAAGCCAGTCGTTTCCATAGAAACGATACTCGATTTAGAAGGAGATGTCATAGAACCCATATTATTTCATAGCGACGCAATTTCCGTGAGAATTCGTCAATGAGTGGGAGTGAGGGATGATGTAAAGAAGGATTAGTGGATCGGATATGAGATTGTCGTATCCCAAAAGAAAATCCTGTCGATTCCATAGAAACGTTATTCGATGAAGAAGGAAATGTCTTAGAACACGTAGTACTTCGTAGCGATGCAATTTCCGTGTGAATTCGTCAATGAGTGGGAGTGAGGGATGCAGTAAAGAAGGATTAGTGGATCGGATATGAGATTGTCGTATCCCAAATGAAAATCCTGTCGTTTCCATAGAAACGTTACTCGATTTAGAAGGAGAAGTCATAGAACCCATAGTATTTCATAGCGACACAATTTCCGTGTGAATTCGTCAATGTGTGGGAGTGCGGGATGCAGTAAAGAAGGATTAGTGGATCGGAAATGTGATTGTCGTATCCCAAAAGAAAATCCTGTCGTTTCCATAGAAACGTTACTCTATTTAGAAGGAAATGTCTTAGAACACATAGTATTTCATAGCGACGCAATTTCCGTGTGAATTCGTCAATGAGTGGGAGAGAGGGATGCAGTAAAGAAGGATTAGTGGATAGGAAATGAGATTGTCGTATCCCAAAAGAAAATCCAGTCGCTTCCATAGAAACGTTACTCGACGTAGAAGGAAATGCCTTAGAACACGTAGTATTTCATAGCGACGCAATTTCCGCGTGAATTCGTCAATGAGTGGGAATGAGGGATGCAGTAAAGAAGGATTAGTGGAACGGAAATGTGATTGTCGTATCCCAAAAGAAAATCCTGTCGTTTCCATAGAAACGTTACTCGATTTAAAAGGAAATGTCTTGAAAACCCATACTATTTCATAGCGACGCAATATCCGTGTGAATTCGTCAATGTGTGGGAGTGAGGGATGCAATTAAGAAGGATTAGTGGATCGGAAATGAGATTGTCGTATCCCAAAAGATTTTCCTGTCGTTTCCATAGAAACGTTACTCGATTTAGAAGGAAATGTCATAGAACCCATAGTATTTCATAGCGACGCAATTTCCGTGTGAATTCGTCAATGAATGGGAGTGAGGGATGCAGTAAAGAAGGATTAGTGGATCGGAAATGAGATTGTCGTATCCCAAAAGATTTTCCTGTCGTTTCCACAGAAACGTTACTCGATTTAGAAGGAAATGTCATAGAACCCATAGTATTTCATAGCGACGCAATTTCCGTGTGAATTCTTCAATGAATGGGAGTGAGGGATGCAGTAAAGCAGGATTAGTGGATCGAAAATGAGATTGTCGTATCCCAAAAGAAAATCCTTACGTTTCCATAGAAACGTTACTCGATTTGGAAGGAAATGTCTTAGAACACATAGTATTTCATAGCGACGCAATTTCCGTGTGAATTCGTCAGTGTGTTGGAGTGAGGGATGCAGTAAAAAAGGATTAGTGGATCGGAAATGAGATTGTCGTATCCCAAATGAAAATTCTGCCGTTTCCATATAAACGTTACTCGATTTAGAAGAAAATGTCTTAGAACACATAGTATTTCATAGCGACGCAATTTCCGTGTGAATTCGTCAATGAGTGGGAGTGAGGGATGCAGTAAAGAAGGATTAGTGGATCGGAAATGAGATTGTCGTATCCCAAAAGAAAATCCTGTCGTTTCAATAGAAACGTTACTCGATTTAGAAGGAGAAGTCATAGAACACATAGTATTTCATAGCGACGCAAACTACGTGTGAATTCGTCAATGTGTGGGAGTGAGGGATGCAGTAAAGAAGGATTAGTGGATCGGAAATGAGATTGTCGTATCCCAAAAGAAAATCCGGTCGTTTCCATAGAAACGTTTCTCGATTTAGATGGAAATGCCTTAGAACACATAGTATTTCATAGCGACGCAATTTCCGTGTGAATTCGTCAATGAGTGGTTGTGAGGGATGCAGTAAAGAAGGATTAGTGGATCGGAAATGAGATTGTCGTATCCCAAAAGAAAATCCTGTCGTTTCCATAGGAACGTTACTCGATTTAGAAGGAGAAGTCATAGAACACATAGTATTTCATAGCGACGCAATTTCCGTGTGAATTCGTCAATGTGTGGGAGTGAGGCATGCAGTAAAGAGGGATTAGTGGATCGGAAATGAGATTGTCGTATCATAAAAGAAAATCCTGTCGTTTCCATCGAAACGTTACTAGATTTAGAAGGAAATGTCATAGAACCCATAGTATTTCATAGCGACGCAATTTCCGTGTGAAATCGTCAATGTGTGGGAGTGAGGGATGCAGTAGAGTAGGATTAGTGGATCGGAAATGAGATTGTCGTATCCCAAAAGAGAATCCTGTCGTTTCCATAGAAACGTAACTCGATTTAGAAGGAGAAGTCATAGAACCCATAGTATTTCATAGCGACTCAATTTCTGTGTTAATGCGTCAATGTGAGGGAGCTAGGGATGCAATAAAGAAGAAATAGTGCATCGAGAAGGAGATACTCGTATCGCAAAAGAAAAGCCAGTCGTTTCCATATAAACGATACTCGATTTAGAAGGAGATGTCATAGAACCCATATTATTTCATAGCGACGCAATTTCCGTGAGAATTCGTCAATGAGTGGGAGTGAGGGATGATGTAAAGAAGGATTAGTGGATCGGAAATGAGATTGTCGTATCCCAAAAGAAAATCCTGTCGTTTCCATATAAACGTTATTCGATGAAGAAGGAAATGTCTTAGAACACGTAGTATTTCGTAGCGATGCAATTTCCGTGTGAATTCGTCAATGAGTGGGAGTGAGGGATGCAGTAAAGAAGGATTAGTGGATCGGATATGAGATTGTCGTATCCCAAAAGAAAATCCTGTCGTTCCCATAGAAACGTGACTCGATTTAGAAGGAGAAATCATAGAACCCATAGTATTTCATAGCGACTCAATTTCTGTGTTAATGCGTCAATGTGTGGGAGCTAAGGATGCAATAAAGAAGGAATAGTGCATCGAGGAGGAGATACTCGTATCGCAAAAGAAAAGCCAGTCGTTTCCATAGAAACGATACTCGATTTAGAAGGAGAAGTCATAGAACCCATAGTATTTCATAGCGACGCAATTTCTGTGTGAATTCGTCAATGTGTGGGAGTGAGGGATGCAGTAAAGAAAGATTAGTGGATCGGAAATGTGATTGTCGTATCCCAAAAGAAAAATCCTGTCGTTTCCATAGAAACGTTACTGGATTAGGAAGGAAATGTCTTAGAACACATAGTAATTCATAGCGACGCAATTTCCGTGTGAATTCGTCAATGAGTGGGAGTGAGGGATGCAGTAAAGGAGGATTAGTGGATCGGAAATGAGATTGTCGTATCCCAAAAGGAAATCCTGACGTATCCATAGAAACGTTATTCGATGTAGAAGGACAAGTCATAGAACCCATAGTATTTCATAGCGACGCAATTTCCGTGTGAATTCATCAATGAGTGGGAGTGAGGGATGCAGTAAAGAAGGATTAGTGGATCGGAAATGAGATTGTCGTATCCCAAAAACTTTCCTGTCGTTTCCATAGAAACGTTACTCGATTTAGAAGGATATGTCATAGAACCCATAGTATTTCATAGCGACGCAATTTCCGTGTGAATTCGTCAATGAATGGGAGTGAGGGATGCAGTAAAGAAGGATTAGTAGATCGGAAATGAGATTGTCGTATCCCAAAAGATTTTCCTGTCGTTTCCATAGAAACGTTACTCGATTTAGAAGGAAATGTCATAGAACCCATAGTATTTCATAGCGACGCAATTTCCGTGTGAATTCGTCAATGAATGGGAGTGAGGGATGCAGTAAAGAAGGATTAGTGGATCGGAAATGAGATTGTCGTATCCCAAAAGAAAATCCTTACGTTTCCATAGAAACGTTACTCGATTTGGAAGGAAATGTCTTAGAACACATAGTATTTGATAGCGACGCAATTTCCGTGTGAATTCGTCAGTGTGTTGGAGTGAGGGATGCAGTAAAGAAGGATTAGTGGATCGGAAATGAGATTGTCGTATCCCAAATGAAAATTCTGCCGCTTCCATAGAAACGTTACTCGATTTAGAAGAAAATGTCTTAGAACACATAGTATTTCATAGCGACGCAATTTCCGTGTGAATTCGTCAATGAGTGGGAGTGAGGGATGCAGTAAAGAAGGATTAGTGGATCGGAAATGAGATTGTCGTATCCCAAAAGAAAATCCTGTCGTTTCCATAGAAACGTTACTCGATTTAGAAGGAGAAGTCATAGAACACATAGTATTTCATAGCGACGCAAACACGTGTGAATTCGTCAATGTGTGGGAGTGAGGGATGCAGTAAAGAAGGATTAGTGGATCGGAAATGAGATTGTCGTATCCCAAAAGAAAATCCTGTCGTTTCCATAGAAACGTTTCTCGATTTAGAAGGAAATGCCTTAGAACACATAGTATTTCATAGCGACGCTATTTCCGTGAGAATTCGTCAATGAGTGGGAGTGAGGGATGATGTAAAGAAGGATTAGTGGATCGGAAATGAGATTGTCGTATCCCAAAAGAAAATCCTGTCGTTTCCATATAAACGTTATTCGATGAAGAAGGAAATGTCTTAGAACACGTAGTATTTCGTAGCGATGCAATTTCCGTGTGAATTCGTCAATGAGTGGGAGTGAGGGATGCAGTAAAGAAGGATTAGTGGATCGGATATGAGATTGTCGTATCCCAAAAGAAAATCCTGTCGTTCCCATAGAAACGTTACTCGATTTAGAAGGAGAAATCATAGAACCCATAGTATTTCATAGCGACTCAATTTCTGTGTTAATGCGTCAATGTGTGGGAGCTAAGGATGCAATAAAGAAGCAATAGTGCATCGAGAAGGAGATACTCGTATCGCAAAAGAAAAGCCAGTCGTTTCCATAGAAACGATACTCGATTTAGAAGGAGAAGTCATAGAACCCATAGTATTTCATAGCGACGCAATTTCCGTGTGAATTCGTCAATGTGTGGGAGTGAGGGATGCAGTAAAGAAAGATTAGTGGATCGGAAATGTGATTCTCGTATCCCAAAAGAAAAATCCTGTCGTTTCCATAGAAACGTTACTGGATTGGGAAGGAAATGTCTTAGAACACATAGTAATTCATAGCGACGCAATTTCCGTCTGAATTCGTCAATGAGTGGGAGTGAGGGATGCAGTAAAGGAGGATTAGTGGATCGGAAATGAGATTGTCGTATCCCAAAAGGAAATCCTGTCGTATCCATAGAAACGTTACTCGATGTAGAAGGACAAGTCATAGAACCCATAGTATTTCATAGCGACACAATTTCTGTGTTAATGCGTCAATGTGAGGGAGCTAGGGATGCAATAAAGAAGGAATAGTGCATCGAGAAGGAGATACTCGTATCGCAAAAGAAAAGCCAGTCGTTTCCATAGAAACGATACTCGATTTAGAAGGAGAAGTCATAGAACCCATAGTATTCCATAGCGACGCCATTTCCGTGTGAATTCGTCAATGTGTGGGAGTGAGGGATGCAGTAAAGAAGGATTAGTGGATCGGAAATGAGATTGTCGAATCCCAAATGAAAATCCTGTCGTTTCCATAGAAACGTTACTCGATTTAGAAGGAAATGTCTTAGAACACATATTATTTCATAGCGACGCAATTTCCGTGTGAGTTCGTCAATGTGTGGGAGTGAGGGGTGCAGTAAAGAAGGATTAGTGGATCGGAAATGTGATTGTCGTATCCCAAAAGAAAACCCTGTCGTTTCCATAGAAACGTTACTCGATTTAGAAGGAAATGTCTTAGAACACATAGTATTTCATAGCGACGCAATTTCCGTGTGAATTCGTCAATGTGTGGGAGTGAGGGATGCCGTAAAGAAGGATTAGTGGATCGGAAATGAGATTGTCGTATCCCAAAAGAAAATCCTGTCGTTTCCATATAAACGCTACTCGATTTAGAAGGAAATGTCATAGAACACATAGTATTTCATAGCGACGCAATTTCCGTGTAAATTCGTCAATGAGTGGGAGTGAGGGATGGAGTAAAGAAGGATTAGTGGATCGGAAATGAGATTGTCGTATCCCAAAAGAAAATCCTGTCGATTCCATAGAAACGTTACTCGATTTTGAAGGAGAAGTCATAGAACCCATAGTATTTCATAGCGACACAATTTCTGTGTTAATGCGTCAATGTGAGGGAGCTAGGGATGCAATAAAGAAGGAATAGTGCATCGAGAAGGAGATACTCGTATCGCAAAAGAAAAGCCAGTCGTTTCCATAGAAACGAAACTCGATCTAGCAGGAGAATTCATAGAACCCATAGTACTTCATAGCGACGCAATTTCCGTGTGAATTCGTCAATGTGTGGGAGTGTGGGACGCAGTAAAGAAGGATTAGTGGATCGGAAATGTGATTGTCGTATCCAAAAAGAAAGTCCTGTCGATTCCATAGAAACGATAGTCGATTTAGAAGGAAATGTCTTAGAACACATAGTATTTCATAGCGACACAATTTCCGTGTGAATTCGTCAATGTGTGGGAGTGCGGGATGCAGTAAGGAAGGATTAGTGGATCGGAAATGTGATTGTCGTATCCCAAAAGAAATTCCTGTCGTTTCCATAGAAACGTTACTCGATTTAGAAGGAAATGTCTTAGAACACATAGTATTTCATGGCGACCCAATTTCCGTGTAAATTCGTCAATGAGTGGGAGTGGGGGATGCAGTAAAGAAGGATTAGTGGATCGGAAATGAGATTGTCGTATCCCAAAAGAAAATCCTGTCGTTTCCATAGAAACATTACTCGATTTAGAAGGAGAAGTCATAGAACCCATAGAATTTCATAGCGACTCAATTTCTGTGTTAATGCGTCAATGTGAGGGATCTAGGGATGCAATAAAGAAGGAATAGTGCATCGAGAAGGAGATACTCGTATCGCAAAAGAAAAGCCAGTCGTTTCCATCGAAACGATACTCGATTTAGAAGGAGAAGTCATAGAACCCATAGTATTCCATAGCGACGCCATTTCCGTGTGAATTCGTCAATGTGTGGGAGTGAGGGATGCAGAAAAGAAGGATTAGTGGATCGGAAATGTGCTTGTCGTATCCCAAAAGAAATATCCAGTCGTTTCCATAGAAACGTTACTGGATTTGGAAGGAAATGTCTTAGAACACATAGTAATTCATAGCGACGCAATTTCCGTGTGAATTCGTCAATGAGTGGGAGTGAGGGATGCAGTAAAGGAGGATTAGTGGATCGGAAATGAGATTGTCGTATCCCAAAAGGAAATCCTGTCGTATCCATAGAAACGTTACTCGATTTAGAAGGAGAAGTCATAGAACCCATAGTATTTCATAGCGACGCAATTTCCGTGTGAATTCGTCAATGAGTGGGAGTGAGGGATGCAGTAAAGAAGGATTAGTGGATCGGAAATGAGTTCGTCGTATCCCAAATGAAAATCCTGTCGTTTCCATAGAAACGTTACTCGATTTAGAAGGAAATGTCTTAGAACACATAGTATTTCATAGCGACCCAATTTCCGTGTGAATTCGTCAATGAGTGGGAGTGAGGGATGCAGTAAAGAAGGATTAGTGGATCGGAAATGAGATTTTCGTATCCCAAAAGAAAATCCTGTCGTTTCCATAGAAACGTTACTCGATTTAGAAGGAGAAGTCATAGAACCCATAGTATTTCATAGCGACTCAATTTCTGTGTTAATGCGTCAATGTGAGGGAGCTAGGGATGCAATAAAGAAGGAATAGTGCATCGAGAAGGAGATACTCGTATCGCAAAAGAAAAGCCAGTCGTTTCCATAGAAACGATACTCGATTTAGAAGGAGAAGTCATAGAACCCATAGTATTCCATAGCGACGCCATTTCCGTGTGAATTCGTCGATGTGTGGGAGTGAGGGATGCAGAAAAGAAGGATTAGTGGATCGGAAATGTGCTTGTCGTATCCCAAAAGAAAAATCCAGTCGTTTCCATAGAAACGTTACTGGATTTGGAAGGAAATGTCTTAGAACACATAGTAATTCATAGCGACGCAATTTCCGTGTGAATTCGTCAATGAGTGGGAGTGAGGGATGCAGTAAAGGAGGATTAGTGGATCGGAAATGAGATTGTCGTATCCCAAAAGGAAATCCTCTCGTATCCATAGAAACGTTACTCGATTTAGAAGGAGAAGTCATAGAACCCATAGTATTTCATAGCGACGCAATTTCCGTGTGAATTCGTCAATGAGTGGGAGTGAGGGATGCCGTAAAGAAGGATTAGTGGATCGGAAATGAGATTGTCGTATCCCAAATGAAAATCCTGTCGTTTCCATAGAAACGTTACTCGATTTAGAAGGAAATGTCTTAGAACACATATTATTTCATAGCGACGCAATTTCCGTGTGAGTTCGTCAATGTGTGGGAGTGAGGGATGCAGTAAAGAAGGATAAGTGGATCGGAAATGTGATTGTCGTATCCCAAAAGAAAACCCTGTCGTTTCCATAGAAACGTTACTCGATTTAGAAGGAAATTTCATAGAACCCATAGTATTTCATAGCGACGCAATTTCCGTGTGAAATCGTCAATGGGTGGGAGTGAGGGATGCAGTAAAGAAGGAGTAGTGGATCGGAAATGTGATTGTCGTATCCCAAAAGAAAATCCCGTCGTTTCCATAGAAACGTTACTCGATTTAGAAGGAAATGTCTTAGATCACATAGTATTTCATAGCAATGCAATTTCCGTGTGAATTCGTCAATGAGTGGGAGCGAGGGATGCAGTAAAGAAGGATTAGTGTATCGGAAATGAGATTGTCGTATCCCAAAAGAAAATCCTGTCGTTTCCATAGAAACGTTACTCGATTTAGAAGGAAATGTCATAGAACCCATAGTATTTCATAGCGACGCAATTTCCGTGTGAATTCGTCAATGAGTGGGAGTGAGGGATGCAGTAAAGAAGGATAAGTGGATGGGAAATGAGATTGTCGTATCCCAAAAGAGAGTATTATCGTCTCCATAGAAACGTTACTCGATTTAGAAGGAAATGTCTTAGAACACATAGTATTTCATAGCGACCCAATTTCCGTGTGAATTCGTCAATGAGTGGGAGTGAGGGATGCAGTAAAGAAGGATTAGTGGATCGGAAATGAGATTGTCGTATCCCAAAAGAAAATCCAGTCGTTTCCATAGAAACGTTACTCGATTTAGAAGGAGAAGTCATAGAACCCATAGTATTCCATAGCGACGCCATTTCCGTGTGAATTCGTCAATGTGTGGGAGTGAGGGATGCAGTAAAGAAGGATTAGTGGATCGGAAATGAGATTGTCGAATCCCAAATGAAAATCCCGTCGTTTCCATAGAAACGTTACTCGATTTAGAAGGAAATGTCTTAGAACACATATTATTTCATAGCGACGCAATTTCCGTGTGAGTTCGTCAATGTGTGGGAGTGAGGGGTGCAGTAAAGAAGGATTAGTGGATCGGAAATGTGATTGTCGTATCCCAAAAGAAAACCCTGTCGTTTCCATAGAAACGTTACTCGATTTAGAAGGAAATGTCTTAGAACACATAGTATTTCATAGCGACGCAATTTCCGTGTGAATTCGTCAATGTGTGGGAGTGAGGGATGCAGTAAAGAAGGATTAGTGGATCGGAAATGAGATTGTCGTATCCCAAAAGAAAATCCTGTCGTTTCCATAGAAACGTTACTCGATTTAGAAGGAAATGTCATAGAACACATAGTATTTCATAGCGACGCAATTTCCGTGTAAATTCGTCAATGAGTGGGAGTGAGGGATGGAGTAAAGAAGGATTAGTGGATCGGAAATGAGATTGTCGAATCCCAATTGAAAATGCCGTCGTTTCCATAGAAACGTTACTCGATTTAGAAGGAAATGTCTTAGAACACATATTATTTCATAGCGACGCAATTTCCGTGTGAGTTCGTCAATGTGTGGGAGTGAGGGGTGCAGTAAAGAAGGATTAGTGGATCGGAAATGTGATTGTCGTATCCCAAAAGAAAACCCTGTCGTTTCCATAGAAACGTTACTCGATTTAGAAGGAAATGTCTTAGAACACATAGTATTTCATAGCGACGCAATTTCCGTGTGAATTCGTCAATGTGTGGGAGTGAGGGATGCAGTAAAGAAGGATTAGTGGATCGGAAATGAGATTGTCGTATCCCAAAAGAAAATCCTGTCGTTTCCATATAAACGTTACTCGATTTAGAAGGAAATGTCATAGAACACATAGTATTTCATAGCGACGCAATTTCCGTGTAAATTCGTCAATGAGTGGGAGTGAGGGATGGAGTAAAGAAGGATTAGTGGATCGGAAATGAGATTGTCGTATCCCAAAAGAAAGTCCTGTCGATTCCATAGAAACGTTACTCGATTTTGAAGGAGAAGTCATAGAACCCATAGTATTTCATAGCGACACAATTTCTGTGTTAATGCGTCAATGTGAGGGAGCTAGGGATGCAATAAAGAAGGAATAGTGCATCGAGAAGGAGATACTCGTATCGCAAAAGAAAAGCCAGTCGTTTCCATAGAAACGAAACTCGATCTAGAAGGAGAATTCATAGAACCCATAGTACTTCATAGCGACGCTATTTCCGTGTCAATTCGTCAATGTGTGGGAGTGTGGGATGCAGTAAAGGAGGATTAGTGGATCGGAAATGTGATTGTCGTATCCAAAAAGAAAGTCCTTTCGTTTCCATAGAAACGTTAGTCGATTTAGAAGGAAATGTCTTAGAACACATAGTATTTCATAGCGACACAATTTCCGTGTGAATTCGTCAATGTGTGGGAGTGCGGGATGCAGTAAGGAAGGATTAGTGGATCGGAAATGTGATTGTCGTATCCCAAAAGAAATTCCTGTCGTTTCCATAGAAACGTTACTCGATTTAGAAGGAAATGTCTTAGAACACATAGTATTTCATAGCGACCCAATTTCCGTGTGAATTCGTCAATGAGTGGGAGTGGGGGATGCAGTAAAGAAGGATTAGTGGATCGGAAATGAGATTGTCGTATCCCAAAAGAAAATCCTGTCGTTTCCATAGAAACGTTACTCGATTTAGAAGGAGAAGTCATAGAACCCATAGAATTTCATAGCGACTCAATTTCTGTGTTAATGCGTCAATGTGAGGGAGCTAGGGATGCAATAAAGGAGGAATAGTGCATCGAGAAGGAGATACTCGTATCGCAAAAGAAAAGCCAGTCGTTTCCATCGAAACGATACTCGATTTAGAAGGAGAAGTCATAGAACCCATAGTATTCCATAGCGACGCCATTTCCGTGTGAATTCGTCAATGTGTGGGAGTGAGGGATGCAGAAAAGAAGGATTAGTGGATCGGAAATGTGCTTGTCGTATCCCAAAAGAAAAATCCAGTCGTTTCCATAGAAACTTTACTGGATTTGGAAGGAAATGTCTTAGAACACATAGTAATTCATAGCGACGCAATTTCCGTGTGAATTCGTCAATGAGTGGGAGTGAGGGATGCAGTAAAGGAGGATTAGTGGATCGGAAATGAGATTGTCGTATCCCAAAAGGAAATCCTGTCGTATCCATAGAAACGTTACTCGATTTAGAAGGAGAAGTCATAGAACCCATAGTATTTCATAGCGACGCAATTTCCGTGTGAATTCGTCAATGAGTGGGAGTGAGGGATGCAGTAAAGAAGGATTAGTGGATCGGAAATGAGATTGTCGTATCCCAAATGAAAATCCTGTCGTTTCCATAGAAACGTTACTCGATTTAGAAGGAAATGTCTTAGAACACATAGTATTTCATAGCGACCCAATTTCCGTGTGAATTCGTCAATGAGTGGGAGTGAGGGATGCAGTAAAGAAGGATTAGTGGATCGGAAATGAGATTTTCGTATCCCAAAAGAAAATCCTGTCGTTTCCATAGAAACGTTACTCGATTTAGAAGGAGAAGTCATAGAACCCATAGTATTTCATAGCGACTCAATTTCTGTGTTAATGCGTCAATGTGAGGGCGCTAGGGATGCAATAAAGAAGGAATAGTGCATCGAGAAGGAGATACTCGTATCGCAAAAGAAAAGCCAGTCGTTTCCATAGAAACGATACTCGATTTAGAAGGAGAAGTCATAGAACCCATAGTATTCCATAGCGACGCCATTTCCGTGTGAATTCGTCAATGTGTGGGAGTGAGGGATGCAGAAATGAAGGATTAGTGGATCGGAAATGTGCTTGTCGTATCCCAAAAGAAAAATCCAGTCGTTTCCATTGAAACGTTACTGGATTTGGAAGGAAATGTCTTAGAACACATAGTAATTCATAGCGACGCAATTTCCGTGTGAATTCGTCAATGAGTGGGAGTGAGGGATGCAGTAAAGGAGGATTAGTGGATCGGAAATGAGATTGTCGTATCCCAAAAAGAAATCCTCTCGTATCCATAGAAACGTTGCTCGATTTAGAAGGAGAAGTCATAGAACCCATAGTATTTCATAGCGACGCAATTTCCGTGTGAATTCGTCAATGAGTGGGAGTGAGGGATGCAGTAAAGAAGGATTAGTGGATCGGAAATGAGATTGTCGTATCCCAAATGAAAATCCTGTCGTTTCCATAGAAACGTTACTCGATTTAGAAGGAAATGTCTTAGAACACATATTATTTCATAGCGACGCAATTTCCGTGTGAGTTCGTCAATGTGTGGGAGTGAGGGATGCAGTAAAGAAGGATAAGTGGATCGGAAATGTGATTGTCGTATCCCAAAAGAAAACCCTGTCGTTTCCATAGAAACGTTACTCGATTTAGAAGGAAATGTCTTAGAACACATAGTATTTCATAGCGACGCAATTTCCGTGTGAATTCGTCAATGTGTGGGAGTGAGGGATGCAGTAAAGAAGGATTAGTGGATCGGAAATGAGATTGTCGTATCCCAAAAGAAAATCCTGTCGTTTCCATATAAACGTTACTCGATTTAGAAGGAAATGTCTTAGAACACATAGTATTTCATAGCGACGCAATTTCCGTGTGAATTCATCAATGTGTGGGAGTGAGGGATGCAGGAAAGAAGGATTGGTGGATCGGAAATGTGATTGTCGTGTCCCAAAAGAAAATCCTGTCGTTTCCATAGAATCGTTACTCGATTCATAAGGAAATGTCTTAGAACACATAGTATTTCGTTGCGACGCAATTTCCGTGTGAATTCGTCAATGTGTGGGAGTGAGGGATGAAGTAAAGAAGGATTAGTGGATCGGAAATGAGATTGTCGTATCCCAAAAGAAAATCCTGTCGTTTCCATAGGAACGTTACTCGATTTAGAAGGAAATTTCATAGAACCCATAGTATTTCATAGCGACGCAATTTCCGTGTGAAATCGTCAATGAGTGGGAGTGAGGGATGCAGTAAAGAAGGAGTAGTGGATCGGAAATGTGATTGTCGTATCCCAAAAGAAAATCCCGTCGTTTCCATAGAAACGTTACTCGATTTAGAAGGAAATGTCTTAGATCACATAGTATTTCATAGCAATGCAATTTCCGTGTGAATTCGTCAATGAGTGGGAGCGAGGGATGCAGTAAAGAAGGATTAGTGGATCGGAAATGAGATTGTCGTATCCCAAATGAAAATCCTGTCGTTTCCGTAGAAACGTTACTCGATTTAGAAAGAAATGTCTTAGAACACATAGTATTTCGTAACGACGCAATTTCCGTGTGAATTCGTCAATGTGTGGGAGTGAGGGATGCAGTAAAGAAGGATTAGTGGGTAGGAAATGTGAATGTCGTATCCCAAAAGAAAACCCTGTCGTTTCCATAGAAACGTTACTCGATTTAGAAGGAAATGTCTTAGAACACATAGTATTTCATAGCGACGCAGTTTCCGTGTGAATTCGTCAATGAGTGGGAGTGAGGGATGCAGTAAAGAAAGATTAGTGGATCGGAAATGAGATTGTCGTATCCCAAAAGAAAATCCTGTCGTTTCCATAGAAACGTTACTCGATTTAGAAGGAAATGTCTTAGAACACATAGTATTTCATAGCGACGTAATTTCCGTCTGAATTCGTCATTGTGTGGGAGTGAGGGATGCAGTGAAGAAGGATTAGTGGATCAGAAATGTGATTGTCGTACCCCAAATGAAAATCCTGTCGTTTCCATAGAAACGTTACTCGATTTAGAAGGAAATGTCATAGAACCCATAGTATTTCATAGCGACGCAATTTCCGTGTGAAATCGTCAATGTGTGGGAGTGAGGGATGCAGTAAAGAAGGATAAGTGGATGGGAAATGAGATTGTCGTATCCCAAAAGAGAGTATTGTCGTCTCCATAGAAACGTTACTCGAATTAGAAGGAAATGTCTTAGAACACATAGTATTTCATAGCGACGCAATTTCCGTGTGAATTCGTCAATGAGTGGGAGTGAGGGATGCAGTAAAGAAGGATTAGTGGATCGGAAATGAGATTGTCGTATCCCAAAAGATAATCCTGTCGTTTCCATAGAAACGTTATTCGATGTAGAAGGAAATGTCTTTGAACACGTAGTATTTCATAGCGATGCAATTTCCGTGTGAATTCGTCAATGAGTGGGAGTGAGGGATGCAGTAAAGAAGGATTAGTGGATCGGATATGAGATTGTCGTATCCCAAAAGAAAATCCTGTCGTTTCCATAGAAACGATACTCGATTTAGAAGGAGAAGTCATAGAACCCATAGTATATCATAGCGACACAATTTCCGTGTGAATTCGTCAATGTGTGGGAGTGCGGGATGCAGTAAAGAAGGATTAGTGGATCGGAAATGTGATTGTCGTATCCCAAAAGAAAATCCTGTCGTTTCCATAGAAACGTTACTCTATTTAGAAGGAAATGTCTTAGAACACATAGTATTTCATAGCGACGCAATTTCCGTGTGAATTCGTCAATGAGTGGGAGTGAGGGATGCAGTAAAGAAGGATTAGTGGATCGGATATGAGATTGTCGTATCCCAAAAGAAAATCCAGTCGTTTCCACAGAAACGTTACTCGATTTAGAAGGAGAAGTCATAGAACCCATAGTATTTCGTAGCGACTCAATTTCTGTGTTAATGCGTCAATGTGAGGGAGCTAGGGATGCAATAAAGAAGGAATAGTGCATCGAGAAGGAGATACTCGTATCGCAAAAGAAAAGCCAGTCGTTTCCATAGAAACGATACTCGATTTAGAACGAGAAGTCATAGAACCCATAGTATTCCATAGCGACGCAATTTCCGTGTGAATTCGTCAATGTGTGGGAGTGAGGGATGCAGTAAAGAAGGATTAGTGGATCGGAAATGTGATTGTCGTATGCCAAAAGAAAAATCCAGTCGTTTCCATAGAAACGTTACTGGATTTGGAAGGAAATGTCTTAGAACACATAGTAATTCATAGCGACGCAATTTCCGTGTGAATTCGTCAATGAGTGGGAGTGAGGGATGCAGTAAAGGAGGATTAGTGGATCGTAAATGAGATTGTCGTATCCCAAAAGGAAATCCTGTCGTATCCATAGAAACGTTACTCGATTTAGAAGGAGAAGTCATAGAACCCATAGTATTTCATGGCGACGCAATTTCCGTGTGAATTCGTCAATGAGTGGGAGTGAGGGATGCAGTAAAGAAGGATTAGGGGATCGGAAATGAGATTGTCGTATCCCAAATGAAAATCCTGTCGTTTCCGTAGAAACGTTACTCGATTTAGAAGGAAATGTCTTAGAACACATAGTATTTCATAGCAATGCAATTTCCGTGTGAATTCGTCAATGAGTGGGAGCGAGGGATGCAGTAAAGAAGGATTAGTGGATCGGAAATGAGATTGTCGTATCCCAAATGAAAATCCCGTCGTATCCATAGAAACGTTACTCGATTTAGAAGGAAATGTCTTAGATCACATAGTATTTCATAGCAATGCAATTTCCGTGTGAATTCGTCAATGAGTGGGAGCGAGGGATGCAGTAATGAAGGATTAGTGGATCGGAAATGAGATTGTCGTATCCCAAATGAAAATCCTGTCGTTTCCGTAGAAACGTTACTCGAATTAGAAGGAAATTTCTTAGAACACATAGTATTTCGTAACGACGCAATTTCCGTGTGAATTCGTCAATGTGTGGGAGTGAGGGATGCAGTAAAGAAGAATTAGTGGGTAGGAAATGTGAATGTCGTATCCCAAAAGAAAACCCTGTCGTTTCCATAGAAACGTTACTCGATTTAGAAGGAAATGTCTTAGAACACATAGTATTTCATAGCGACGCAGTTTCCGTGTGAATTCGTCAATGAGTGGGAGTGAGGGATGCAGTAAAGAAAGATTAGTGGATCGGAAATGAGATTGTCGTATCCCAAAAGAAAATCCTGTCGTTTCCATAGAAACGTTACTCGATTTAGAAGGAAATGTCTTAGAACACATAGTATTTCATAGCGACGCAATTTCCGTCTGAATTCGTCATTGTGTGGGAGTGAGGGATGCAGTAAAGAAGGATTAGTGGATCAGAAATGTGATTGTCGTACCCCAAATGAAAATCCTGTCGTTTCCATAGAAACGTTACTCGATTTAGAAGGAAATGTCATAGAACCCATAGTATTTCATAGCGACGCAATTTCCGTGTGAAATCGTCAATGTGTGGGAGTAAGGGATGCAGTAAAGAAGGATAAGTGGATGGGAAATGAGATTGTCGTATCCCAAAAGAGAGTATTGTCGTCTCCATAGAAACGTTACTCGATTTAGAAGGAAATGTCTTAGTACACATAGTATTTCATAGCGACGCAATTTCCGTGTGAATTCGTCAATGAGTGGGAGTGAGGGATGCAGTAAAGAAGGATTAGTGGATCGGAAATGAGATTGTCGTATCCCAAAAGATAATCCTGTCGTTTCCATAGAAACGTTATTCGATGTAGAAGGAAATGTCTTAGAACACGTAGTATTTCATAGCGATGCAATTTCCGTGTGAATTCGTCAATGAGTGGGAGTGAGGGATGCAGTAAAGAAGGATTAGTGGATCGGATATGAGATTGTCGTATCCCAAAAGAAAATCCTGTCGTTTCCATAGAAACGATACTCGATTTAGAAGGAGAAGTCATAGAACCAATAGTATATCATAGCGACACAATTTCCGTGTGAATTCGTCAATGTGTGGGAGTGCGGGATGCAGTAAAGAAGGATTAGTGGATCGGAAATGTGATTGTCGTATCCCAAAAGAAAATCCTGTCGTTTCCATAGAAACGTTACTCGATTTAGAAGGAAATGTCTTAGAACACATAGTATTTCATAGCGACGCAATTTCCGTGTGAATTCGTCAATGAGTGGGAGTGAGGGATGCAGTAAAGAAGGATTAGTGGATCGGATATGAGATTGTCGTATCCCAAAAGAAAATCCAGTCGTTTCCATAGAAACGTTACTCGATTTAGAAGGAGAAGTCATAGAACCCATAGTATTTCGTAGCGACTCAATTTCTGTGTTAATGCGTCAATGTGAGGGAGCTAGGGATGCAATAAAGAAGGAATAGTGCATCGAGAAGGAGATACTCGTATCGCAAAAGAAAAGCCAGTCGTTTCCATAGAAACGATACTCGATTTAGAAGGAGAAGTCATAGAACCCATAGTATTCCATAGCGACGCAATTTCCGTGTGAATTCGTCAATGTGTGGGAGTGAGGGATGCAGTAAAGAAGGATTAGTGGATCGGAAATGTGATTGTCGTATCCCAAAAGAAAAATCCAGTCGTTTCCATAGAAACGTTACTGGATTTGGAAGGAAATGTCTTAGAACACATAGTAATTCATAGCGACGCAATTTCCGTGTGAATTCGTCAATGAGTGGGAGTGAGGGATGCAGTAAAGGAGGATTAGTGGATCGTAAATGAGATTGTCGTATCCCAAAAGGAAATCCTGTCGTATCCATAGAAACGTTACTCGATTTAGAAGGAGAAGTCATAGAACCCATAGTATTTAATAGCGACGCAATTTCCGTGTGAATTCGTCAATGAGTGGGAGTGAGGGATGCAGTAAAGAAGGATTAGGGGATCGGAAATGAGATTGTCGTATCCCAAATGAAAATCCTGTCGTTTCCGTAGAAACGTTACTCGATTTAGAAGGAAATGTCTTAGAACACATAGTATTTCGTAGCGACGCAATTTCCGTGTGAATTCGTCAATGTGTGGGAGTGAGGGATGCAGTAAAGAAGGATTAGTGGGTAGGAAATGTGAATGTCGTATCCCAAAAGAAAACCCTGTCGTTTCCATAGAAACGTTACTCGATTTAGAAGGAAATGTCTTAGAACACATAGTATTTCATAGCGACGCAGTTTCCGTGTGAATTCGTCAATGAGTGGGAGTGAGGGATGCAGTAAAAAAAGATTTGTGGATCGGAAATGAGATTGTCGTATCCCAAAAGAAATTCCTGTCGTTTCCATAGAAACGTTACTCGATTTAGAAGGAAATGTCTTAGAACACATAGTATTTCATAGCGACGCAATTTCCGTGTGAATTCGTCATTGTGTGGGAGTGAGGGATGCAGTAAAGAAGGATTAGTGGATCGGAAATGTGATTGTCGTACCCCAAATGAAAATCCTGTCGTTTCCATAGAAACGTTACTCGATTTAGAAGGAAATGTCATAGAACCCATAGTATTTCATAGCGACGCAATTTCCGTGTGAAATCGTCAATGTGTGGGAGTGAGGCATGCAGTAAAGAAGGATTAGTGGATCGGAAATGAGATTGTCGTATCCCAAAAGAGAATCCTGTCGTTTCCATAGAAACGTTACTCGATTTAGAAGGAGAAGTCATAGAACCCATAGTATTTCTAGCGACTCAATTTCTGTGTTAATTCATCAATGTGTGGGAGTGAGGGATGCAGGAAAGAAGGATTAGTGGATCGGAAAAGTGATTGTCGTGTCCCAAAAGAAAATCCTGTCGTTTCCATAGAATCGTTACTTGATTCATAAGGAAATGTCTTAGAACACATAGCATTTCGTTGCGACGCAATTTCCGTGTGAATTCGTCAATGTGTGGGAGTGAGGGATGCAGTAAAGAAGGATTAGTGGATCAGAAATGTGATTGTCGTACCCCAAATGAAAATCCTGTCGTTTCCATAGAAATGTTACTCGATTTAGAAGGAAATGTCATAGAACCCATAGTATTTCATAGCGACGCAATTTCCGTGTGAAATCGTCAATGTGTGGGAGTGAGGGATGCAGTAAAGAAGGATAAGTGGATGGGAAATGAGATTGTCGTATCCCAAAAGAGAGTATTGTCGTCTCCATAGAAACGTTACTCGATTTAGAAGGAAATGTCTTAGAACACACAGTATTTCATAGCGACGCAATTTCCGTGTGAATTCGTCAATGAGTGGGAGTGAGGGATGCAGTAAAGAAGGATTAGTGGATCGGAAATGAGATTGTCGTATCCCAAAAGATAATCCTGTCGTTTCCATAGAAACGTTATTCGATGTAGAAGGAAATGTCTTAGAACACGTAGTATTTCATAGCGATGCAATTTCCGTGTGAATTCGTCAATGAGTGGGAGTGAGGGATGCAGTAAAGAAGGATTAGTGGATCGGATATGAGATTGTCGTATCCCAAAAGAAAATCCTGTCGTTTCCATAGAAACGATACTCGATTTAGAAGGAGAAGTCATAGAACCCATAGTATATCATAGCGACACAATTTCCGTGTGAATTCGTCAATGTGTGGGAGTGCGGGATGCAGTAAAGAAAGATTAGTGGATCGGAAATGTGATTGTCGTATCCCAAAAGAAAATCCTGTCGTTTCCATAGAAACGTTACTCGATTTAGAAGGAAATGTCTTAGAACACATAGTATTTCATAGCGACGCAATTTCCGTGTGAATTCGTCAATGAGTGGGAGTGAGGGATGCAGTAAAGAAGGATTAGTGGATCGGATATGAGATTGTCGTATCCCAAAAGAAAATCCAGTCGTTTCCATAGAAACGTTACTCGATTTAGAAGGAGAAGTCATAGAACCCATAGTATTTCGTAGCGACTCAATTTCTGTGTTAATGCGTCAATGTGAGGGAGCTAGGGATGCAATAAAGAAGGAATAGTGCATCGAGAAGGAGATACTCGTATCGCAAAAGAAAAGCCAGTCGTTTCCATAGAAACGATACTCGATTTAGAAGGAGAAGTCATAGAACCCATAGTATTCCATAGCGACGCAATTTCCGTGTGAATTCGTCAATGTGTGGGAGTGAGGGATGCAGTAAAGAAGGATTAGTGGATCGGAAATGTGATTGTCGTATCCCAAAAGAAAAATCCAGTCGTTTCCATAGAAACGTTACTGGATTTGGAAGGAAATGTCTTAGAACACATAGTAATTCATAGCGACGCAATTTCCGTGTGAATTCGTCAATGAGTGGGAGTGAGGGATGCAGTAAAGGAGGATTAGTGGATCGTAAATGAGATTGTCGTATCCCAAAAGGAAATCCTGTCGTATCCATAGAAACGTTACTCGATTTAGAAGGAGAAGTCATAGAACCCATAGTATTTCATAGCGACGCAATTTCCGTGTGAATTCGTCAATGAGTGGGAGTGAGGGATGCAGTAAAGAAGGATTAGGGGATCGGAAATGAGATTGTCGAATCCCAAATGAAAATCCTGTCGTTTCCG
The DNA here is from genome assembly GCF_021461385.2 of Schistocerca piceifrons. Classification (NCBI taxonomy): domain Eukaryota; kingdom Metazoa; phylum Arthropoda; class Insecta; order Orthoptera; family Acrididae; genus Schistocerca; species Schistocerca piceifrons. The sequence continues at coordinate 5,528,003 of NW_025728287.1, forward strand.
TAGAAACGTTACTCGATTTAGAAGGAAATGTCTTAGAACACATAGTATTTCGTAGCGACGCAATTTCCGTGTGAATTCGTCAATGTGTGGGAGTGAGGGATGCAGTAAAGAAGGATTAGTGGGTAGGAAATGTGAATGTCGTATCCCAAAAGAAAACCCTGTCGTTTCCATAGAAACGTTACTCGATTTAGAAGGAAATGTCTTAGAACACATAGTATTTCATAGCGACGCAGTTTCCGTGTGAATTCGTCAATGAGTGGGAGTGAGGGATGCAGTAAAAAAGATTTGTGGATCGGAAATGAGATTGTCGTATCCCAGAAGAAAATCCTGTCGTTTCCAAAGAAACGTTACTAGATTTAGAAGGAAATGTCTTAGAACACATAGTATTTCATAGCGACGCAATTTCCGTGTGAATTCGTCATTGTGTGGGAGTGAGGGATGCAGTAAAGAAGGATTAGTGGATCGGAAATGTGATTGTCGTACCCCAAATGAAAATCCTGTCGTTTCCATAGAAACGTTACTCGATTTAGAAGGAAATGTCATAGAACCCATAGTATTTCATAGCGACGCAATTTCCGTGTGAAATCGTCAATGTGTGGGAGTGAGGCATGCAGTAAAGAAGGATTAGTGGATCGGAAATGAGATTGTCGTATCCCAAAAGAGAATCCTGTCGTTTCCATAGAAACGTTACTCGATTTAGAAGGAGAAGTCATAGAACCCATAGTATTTCTAGCGACTCAATTTCTGTGTTAATTCATCAATGTGTGGGAGTGAGGGATGCAGGAAAGAAGGATTAGTGGATCGGAAAAGTGATTGTCGTGTCCCAAAAGAAAATCCTGTCGTTTCCATAGAATCGTTACTTGATTCATAAGGAAATGTCTTAGAACACATAGCATTTCGTTGCGACGCAATTTCCGTGTGAATTCGTCAATGTGTGGGAGTGAGGGATGCAGTAAAGAAGGATTAGTGGATCGGAAATGAGATTGTCGTATCCCAAAAGAAAATCCTGTCGTTTCCATAGAAACGTTACTCGATTTAGAAGGAAATTTCATAGAACCCATAGTATATCATAGCGGCGCACTTTCCGTGTGTTTTCGTCAATGAGTGGGAGTGAGGGATGCAGTAAAGAAGGATAAGTGGATGGGAAATGAGGTTGTCGTATCCCAAAAGAGAGTATTGTCGTCTCCATAGAAACGTTACTCGATTTAGAAGGAAATGTCTTAGAACACATAGTATTTCATAGCGACGCAATTTCCGTGTGAATTCGTCAATGAGTGGGAGTGAGGGATGCAGTAAAGAAGGATTAGTGGATCGGAAATGAGATTGTCGTATCCCAAAAGAAAATCCTGTCGTTCCCATAGAAACGTTATTGGATGTAGAAGGAAATGTCTTAGAACACGTAGTATTTCATAGCGATGCAATTTCCGTGTGAATTCGTCAATGAGTGGGAGTGAGGGATGCAGTAAAGAAGGATTAGTGGATCGGATATGAGATTGTCGTATCCCAAAAGAAAATCCTGTCGTTTCCATAGAAACGATACCCGATTTAGAAGGAGAAGTCATAGAACCCATAGTATTTCATAGCGACACAATTTCCGTGTGAATTCGTCAATGTGTGGGAGTGCGGGATGCAGTAAAGGAGGATTAGTGGATCGGAAATGTGATTGTCGTATCCCAAAAGAAAATCCTGTCGTTTCCATAGAAACGTTACTCGATTTAGAAGGAAATGTCTTAGAACACATAGTATTTCATAGCGACGCAGTTTCCGTGTGAATTCGTCAATGAGTGGGAGTGAGGGATGCAGTAAAGAAAGATTAGTGGATCGGAAATGAGATTGTCGTATCCCAAAAGAAAATCCTGTCGTTTCCATAGAAACGTTACTCGATTTAGAAGGAAATGTCTTAGAACACATAGTATTTCATAGCGACGCAATTTCCGTGTGAATTCGTCATTGTGTGGGAGTGAGGGATGCAGTAAAGAAGGATTAGTGGATCAGAAATGTGATTGTCGTACCCCAAATGAAAACCCTGTCGTTTCCATAGAAACGTTACTCGATTTAGAAGGAAATGTCATAGAACCCATAGTATTTCATAGCGACGCAATTTCCGTGTGAATTCGTCAATGAGTGTTAGTGAGGGATGCAGTAGAGAAGGATTAGTGGATCGGAAATGAGATTGTCGTATCCCAAAAGATAATCCTGTCGTTTCCATAGACACGTTATTCGATGTAGAAGGAAATGTCTTAGAACACGTAGCATTTCATAGCGATGCAATTTCCGTGTGAATTCGTCAATGAGTGGGAGTGAGGGATGCAGTAATGAAGGATTAGTGGACCGGATATGAGATTGTCGTATCCCAAAAGAAAATCCTGTCGTTTCCACAGAAACGTTACTCGATTTAGAAGGAGAAGTCATAGAACCCATAGTATTTCGTAGCGACTCAATTTCTGTGTTAATGCGTCAATGTGAGGGAGCTAGGGATGCAATAAAGAAGGAATAGTGCATTGGGAAGGAGATACTCGTATCGCAAAAGAAAAGCCAGTCGTTTCCATAGAAACGATACTCGATTTAGAAGGAGAAGTCATAGAACCCATAGTATTCCATAGCGACGCAATTTCCGTGTGAATTCGTCAATGTGTGGGAGTGAGGGATGCAGTAAAGAAGGATTAGTGGATCGGAAATGTGATTGTCGTATCCCAAAAGAAAAATCCAGTCGTTTCCATAGAAACGTTACTGGATTTGGAAGGAAATGTCTTAGAACACATAGTAATTCATAGCGACGCAATTTCCGTGTGAATTCGTCAATGAGTGGGAGTTAGGGATGCAGTAAAGGAGGATTAGTGGATCGTAAATGAGATTGTCGTATCCCAAATGAAAATCCTGTCGTTTCCGTAGAAACGTTACTCGATTTAGAAGGAAATGTCTTAGAACACATAGTATTTCGTAGCGACGCAATTTCCGTGTGAATTCGTCAATGTGTGGGAGTGAGGGATGCAGTAAAGAAGGATTAGTGGGTAGGAAATGTGAATGTCGTATCCCAAAAGAAAACCCTGTCGTTTCCATAGAAACGTTACTCGATTTAGAAGGAAATGTCTTAGAACACATAGTATTTCATAGCGACGCAGTTTCCGTGTGAAATCGTCAATGAGTGGGAGTGAGGGATGCAGTAAAGAAAGATTTGTGGATCGGAAATGAGATTGTCGTATCCCAAAAGAAAATCCTGTCGTTTCCATAGAAACGTTACTCGATTTAGAAGGAAATGTCTTAGAACACATAGTATTTCATAGCGACGCAATTTATGTGTGAATTCGTCATTGTGTGGGAGTGAGGGATGCAGTAAAGAAGGATTAGTGGATCGGAAATGTGATTGTCGTACCCCAAATGAAAATCCTGTCGTTTCCATAGAAACGTTACTCGATTTAGAAGGAAATGTCATAGAACCCATAGTATTTCATAGCGACGCAATTTCCGTGTGAAATCGTCAATGTGTGGGAGTGAGGCATGCAGTAAAGAAGGATTAGTGGATCGGAAATGAGATTGTCGTATCCCAAAAGAGAATCCTGTCGTTTCCATAGAAACGTTACTCGATTTAGAAGGAGAAGTCATAGAACCCATAGTATTTCTAGCGACTCAATTTCTGTGTTAATTCATCAATGTGTGGGAGTGAGGGATGCAGGAAAGAAGGATTAGTGGATCGGAAATGTGATTGTCGTATCCAAAAAGAAAATCCTGTCGTTTCCATAGAAACGTTACTCGATTTAGAAGGAAATTTCATAGAACCCATAGTATTTCATAGCGACGCAATTTCCGTGTGAATTCGTCAATGTGTGGGAGTGAGGGATGCAGTAAAGGAGGATTAGTGGATCGTAAATGAGATTGTCGTGTCCCAAAAGAAAATCCTGTCGTTTCCATAGAATCGTTACTTGATTCATAAGGAAATGTCTTAGAACACATAGCATTTCGTTGCGACGCAATTTCCGTGTGAATTCGTCAATGAGTGGGAGTGAGGGATGCAGTAAAGAAGGATTAGTGGATCGGAAATGAGATTGTCGTATCCCAAAAGAAAATCCTGTCGTTTCCATAGAAACGTTACTCGATTTAGAAGGAAATTTCATAGAACCCATAGTATTTCATAGCGACGCAATTTCCGTGTGAATTCGTCAATGAGTGGGAGTGAGGGATGCAGTAAAGAAGGATAAGTGGATGGGAAATGCGATTGTCGTATCCCAAAAGAGAGTATTGTCGTCTCCATAGAAACGTTACTCGATTTAGAAGGAAATGTCTTAGAACACATAGTATTTCATAGCGACGCAATTTCCGTGTGAATTCGTCAATGAGTGGGAGTGAGGGATGCAGTAAAGAAGGATTAGTGGATCGGAAATGAGATTGTCGTATCCCAAAAGATAATCCTGTCGTTTCCATAGAAACGTTATTCGATGTAGAAGGAAATGTCTTAGAACACGTAGTATTTCATAGCGATGCAATTTCCGTGTGAATTCGTCAATGAGTGGGAGTGAGGGATGCAGTAAAGAAGGATTAGTGGATCGGATATGAGATTGTCGTATCCCAAAAGAAAATCCTGTCGTTTCCATAGAAACGATACTCGATTTAGAAGGAGAAGTCATAGAACCCATAGTATTTCATAGCGACACAATTTCCGTGTGAATTCGTCAATGTGTGCGAGTGCGGGATGCAGTAAAGGAGGATTAGTGGATCGGAAATGTGATTGTCGTATCCCAAAAGAAAATCCTGTCGTTTCCATAGAAACGTTACTCGATTTAGAAGGAAATGTCTTAGAACACATAGTATTTCATAGCGACGCAATTTCCGTGTGAATTCGTCAATGAGTGGGAGTGAGGGATGCAGTAAAGAAGGATTAGTGGATCGGATAAGAGATTGTCGTATCCCAAAAGAAAATCCAGTCGTTTCCATAGAAACGTTACTCGATTTAGAAGGAGAAGTCATAGAACCCATAGTATTTCATAGCGACTCAATTTCTGTGTTAATGCGTCAATGTGAGGGAGCTAGGGATATAATAAAGAAGGAATAGTGCATCGAGAAGGAGATACTCGTATCGCAAAAGAAAAGCCAGTCGTTTCCATAGAAACGATACTCGATTTAGAAGGAGAAGTCATAGAACCCATAGTATTCCATAGCGACGCAATTTCCGTGTGAATTCGTCAATGTGTGGGAGTGAGGGATGCAGTAAAGAAGGATTAGTGGATCGGAAATGTGATTGTCGTATCCCAAAAGAAAAATCCAGTCGTTTCCATAGAAACGTTACTGGATTTGGAAGGAAATGTCTTAGAACACATAGTAATTCATAGCGACGCAATTTCCGTGTGAATTCGTCAATGAGTGGGAGTGAAGGATGCAGTAAAGGAGGATTAGTGGATCGTAAATGAGATTGTCGTATCCCAAAAGGAAATCCTGTCGTATCCATAGAAACGTTACTCGATTTAGAAGGAGAAGTCATAGAACCCATAGTATTTCATAGCGACGCAATTTCCGTGTGAATTCGTCAATGAGTGGGAGTGAGGGATGCAGTAAAGAAGGATTAGTGGATCGGAAATGAGATTGTCGTATCCCAAATGAAAATCCTGTCGTTTCCGTAGAAACGTTACTCGATTTAGAAGGAAAATGTCTTAGAACACATAGTATTTCGTAGCGACGCAATTTCCGTGTGAATTCGTCAATGTGTGGGAGTGAGGGATGCAGTAAAGAAGGATTAGTGGGTAGGAAATGTGAATGTCGTATCCCAAAAGAAAACCCTGTCGTTTCCATAGAAACGTTACTCGATTTAGAAGGAAATGTCTTAGAACACATAGTATTTCATAGCGACGCAGTTTCCGTGTGAATTCGTCAATGAGTGGGAGTGAGGGATGCAGTAAAGAAAGATTAGTGGATCGGAAATGAGATTGTCGTATCCCAAAAGAAAATCCTGTCGTTTCCATAGAAACGTTACTCGATTTAGAAGGAAATTTCATAGAACCCATAGTATTTCATAGCGACGCAATTTCCGTGTGAATTCGTCAATGAGTGGGAGTGAGGGATGCAGTAAAGAAGGATAAGTGGATGGGAAATGAGATTGTCGTATCCCAAAAGAGAGTATTGTCGTCTCCATAGAAACGTTACTCGATTTAGAAGGAAATGTCTTAGAACACATAGTATTTCATAGCGACGCAATTTCCGTGTGAATTCGTCAATGAGTGGGAGTGAGGGATGCAGTAAAGAAGGATTAGTGGATCGGATATGAGATTGTAGTATCCCAAAAGAAAATCCAGTCGTTTCCATAGAAACGTTACTCGATTTAGAAGGAGAAGTCATAGAACCCATAGTATTTCATAGCGACTCAATTTCTGTGTTAATGCGTCAATGTGAGGGAGCTAGGGATGCAATAAAGAAGGAATAGTGCATCGAGATGGAGATACTCGTATTTCAAAAGAAAAGCCAGTCGTTTCCATAGAAACGATACTCGATTTAGAAGGAGAAGTCATAGAACCCATAGTATTCCATAGCGACGCAATTTCCGTGTGAATTCGTCAATGTGTGGGAGTGAGGGATGCAGTAAAGAAGGATTAGTGGATCGAAAATGTGATTGTCGTATCCCAAAAGAAAAATCCAGTCGTTTCCATAGAAACGTTACTGGATTTGGAAGGAAATGTCTTAGAACACATAGTAATTCATAGCGACGCAATTTCCGTGTGAATTCGACAATGAGTGGGAGTGAGGGATGCAGTAAAGGAGGATTAGTGGATCGTAAATGAGATTGACGTATCCCAAAAGGAAATCCTGTCGTATCCATAGAAACGTTACTCGATTTAGAAGGAGAAGTCATAGAACCCATATTATTTCATAGCGACGCAATTTCCGTGTGAATTCGTCAATGAGTGGGAGTGAGGGATGCAGTAAAGAAGGATTAGTGGATCGGAAATGAGATTGTCGTATCCCAAAAGAAAATCCTGTCGTTTCCGTAGAAACGTTACTCGATTTAGAAGGAAATGTCTTAGAACACATAGTATTTCGTAGCGACGCAATTTCCGAGTGAATTCGTCAATGTGTGGGAGTGAGGGATGCAGTAAAGAAGGATTAGTGGGTAGGAAATGTGAATGTCGTATCCCAAAAGAAAACCCTGTCGTTTCCATAGAAACGTTACTTGATTTAGAAGGAAATGTCTTAGAACACATAGTATTTCATAGCGACGCAATTTCCGTGTGAATTCGTCAATGTGTGGGAGTGAGGGATGCAGTAAAGAAGGATTAGTGGATCGGAAATGAGATTGTCGTATCCCAAAAGAAAATCCTGTCATTCCCATAGAAACGTTACTCGATTTAGAAGGAAATGTCGTAGAACACATAGTATTTCATAGCGACGCAATTTCCGTGTGAATTCGTCAATGAGTGGGAGTGAGGGATGCAGTAAAGAAGGATTAGTGGATCGGAAATGAGATTGTCGTATCCCAAAAGAAAATCCTTTCGATTCCATAGAAACGTTACTCGATTTAGAAGGGGAAGTCATAGAACCCATAGTATTTCATAGCGACTCAATTTCTGTGTTAATGCGTCAATGTGAGGGAGCTAGGGATGCAATATAGATGGAATAGTGCATCGAGAAGGAGATACTCGTATCGCAAAAGAAAAGCCAGTCGTTTCCATAGAAACGATACTCGATTTAGAAGGAGAAGTCATAGAACCCATAGTATTTCATAGCGACGCCATTTCCGTGTGATTTCGTCAATGTGTGGGAGTGAGGGATGCAGTAAAGAAGGATTAGTGGATCGGAAATGAGATTGTCGTATCCCAAAAGAAAATCCTGTCGTTTCCATAGAAACGTTATTCGATGTAGAAGGAAATGTCTTAGAACACGTAATATTTCATAGCGATGCAATTTCCGTGTGAATTCGTCAATGAGTGGGAGTGAGGGATGCAGTAAAGAAGGATTACTGGATCGGATATGAGATTGTCGTATCCCAAAAGAAAATCCTGTCGTTTCCATAGAAACGATACTCGATTTAGAAGGAGAAGTCATAGAACCCATAGTATTTCATAGCGACACAATTTCCGTGTGAATTCGTCAATGTGTGGGAGTGCGGGATGCAGTAAAGAAGGATTAGTGGATCGGAAATGTGATTGTCGTATCCCAAAAGGAAATCCTGTCGTTTCCATAGAAACGTTACTCGATTTAGAAGGAAATGTCTTAGAACACATAGTATTTCATAGCGACGCAATTTCCGTGTGAATTCGTCAATGAGTGGGAGTGAGGGATGCAGTAAAGAAGGATTAGTGGATCGGATATGAGATGGTCGTATCCCAAAAGAAAATCCAGTCGTTTCCATAGAAACGTTACTCGATTTAGAAGGAGAAGTCATAGAACCCATAGTATTTCATAGCGACTCAATTTCTGTGTTAATGCATCAATGTGAGGGAGCTAGGGATGCAATAAAGAAGGAATAGTGCATCGAGAAGGAGATACTCGTATCGCAAAAGAAAAGCCAGTCGTTTCCACAGAAACGATACTCGATTTAGAAGGAGAAGTCATAGAACCCATAGTATTCCATAGCGACGTAATTTCCGTGTGAATTCGTCAATGTGTGGGAGTGAGGGATGCAGTAAAGAAGGATTAGTGGATCGGAAATGTGATTGTCGTATCCCAAAAGAAAAATCCAGTCGTTTCCATAGAAACGTTACTGGATTTGGAAGGAAATGTCTTAGAACACATAGTAATTCATAGCGACGCAATTTCCGTGTGAATTCGTCAATGAGTGGGAGTGAGGGATGCAGTAAAGGAGGATTAGTGGATCGTAAATGAGATTGTCGTATCCCAAAAGGAAATCCTGTTGTATCCAATGAAACGTTACTCGATTTAGAAGGAGAAGTCATAGAACCCATAGTATTTCATAGCGACGCAATTTCCGTGTGAATTCGTCAATGAGTGGGAGTGAGGGATGCAGTAAAGAGGGATTAGTGGATCGGAAATGAGATTGTCGTATCCCAAATGAAAATCCTGTCGTTTCCGTAGAAACGTTACTCGATTTAGAAGGAAATGTCTTAGAACACATAGTATTTCGTAGCGACGCAATTTCCGTGTGAATTCGTCAATGTGTGGGAGTGAGGGATGCAGTAAAGAAGGATTAGTGGGTAGGAATTGTGAAAGTCGTATCCCAAAAGAAAACCCTGTCGTTTCCATAGAAACGTTACTCGATTTAGAAGGAAATGTCTTAGAACACATAGTATTTCATAGCGACGCAATTTCCGTGTGAATTCGTCAATGTGTGGGAGTGAGGGATGCAGTAAAGAAGGATTAGTGGATCGGAAATGAGATTGTCGTATCCCAAAAGAAAATCCTGTCGTTTCCATAGAAACGTTACTCGATTTAGAAGGAAATGTCGTAGAACACATAGTATTTCATAGCGACGCAATTTCCGTGTGAATTCGTCAATGAGTGGGAGTGAGGGATGCAGTAAAGAAGGATTAGTGGATCGGAAATGAGATTGTCGTATCCCAAAAGAAAATCCTTTCGATTCCATAGAAACGTTACTCGATTTAGAAGGAGAAGTCATAGAACCCATAGTATTTCATAGCGACTCAATTTCTGTGTTAATGCATCAATGTGAGGGAGCTGGGGATGCAATAAAGAAGGAATAGTGCATCGAGAAGGAGATACTCGTATCGCAAAAGAAAAGCCAGTCGTTTCCATAGAAACGATACTCGATTTAGAAGGAGAAGTCATAGAACCCATAGTATCTCATAGCGACGCAATTTCCGTGTGAATTCGTCAATGTGTGGGAGTGAGGGATGCAGTAAAGAAGGATTAGTGGATCGGAAATGTGACTGTCGTATCCAAAAAGGAAGTCCTGTCGTTTCCATAGAAACGTTACTCGATTTAGAAGGAAATGTCTTAGAACACATAGTCTTTCATAGCGACGCAATTTCCGTGTGAATTCGTCAATGAGTGGGAGTGAGGGATGCAGTAAAGAAGGATTAGTGGATCGGAAATGAGATTGTCGTATCCAAAGGAAAATCCTGTCGTTTCCATAGAAACGTTACTCGATTTAGAAGGAAATGTCTTAGAACACATAGTATTTCATAGCGACGCAATTTCCGTGTGAATTCGTCATTGTGTGGGAGTGAGGGATGCAGTAAAGAAGGATTAGTGGATCGGAAATGTGATTCTCGTACCCCAAATGAAAATCCTGTCGTTTCCATAGAAACGTTACTCGATTTAGAAGGAAATGTCATAGAACCCATAGTATTTCATAGCGACGCAATTTCCGTGTGAATTCGTCAATGTGTGGGAGTTTGGCATGCAGTAAAGAAGGATTAGTGGATCGGAAATGAGATTGTCGTAACCCAAAAGAGAATGCTGTCGTTTCCATAGAAACGTTACTCGATTTAGAAGGAGATGTCATAGAACCCATAGTATTTCTAGCGACTCAATTTCTGTGTTTATTCATCAATGTGTGGGAGTGAGGGATGCAGTAAAGAAGGATTAGTGTATCGGAAATGTGATTGTCGTGTCCCAACCGAAAATCCTGTCGTTTCCATAGAATCGTTACTCGATTCATAAGGAAATGTCTTAGAACACATAGTATTTCGTTGCTACGCAATTTCCGTGTGAATTCGTCAATGTGTGGGAGTGAGGGATGCAGTAAAGAAGGATTAGTGGATCGGAAATGAGATTGTCGTATCCCAAAAGAAAATCCTGTCGTTTCCATAGAAACGTTACTCAATTTAGAAGGAAATTTCATAGAACCCATAGTATTTCATAGCGACGCAATTTCCGTGTGAAATCGTCAATGAGCGGGAGTGAGGGATGCAGTAAAGAAGGAGTAGTGGATCGGAAATGTGATTGTCGTATCCCAAAAGAAATTCCCGTCGTTTCCATAGAAACGTTACTCGATTTAGAAGGAAATGTCTTAGATCACATAGTATTTCAGAGCAATGCAATTTCCGTGTGAATTCGTCAATGAGTGGGAGCGAGGGATGCAGTAAAGAAGGATTAGTGGATCGGAAATGAGATTTTCGTATCCCAAAAGAAAATCCTGTCGTTTCCATAGAAACGTTACTCGATTTAGAAGGAAATGTCATAGAACCCATAGTATTTCATAGCGACGCAATTTCCGTGTGAATTCGTCAATGAGTGGGAGTGAAGGATGCAGTAAAGAAGGATAAGTGGATGGGAAATGAGATTGTCGTATCCCAAAAGAGAGTATTGTCGTCTCCATAGAAACGTTACTCGATTTAGAAGGAAATGTCTTAGAACACATAGTATTTCATAGCGACGCATTTTCCGTGTGAATTCGTCAATGAGTGGGAGTGAGGGATGCAGTAAAGAAGGATTAGTGGATCGGAAATGAGATTGTCGTATCCCAAAATGAAATCCTGTCGTATCCATAGAAACGTTACTCGATTTAGAAGGAGAAGTCATAGAACCCATAGTATTTCATAGCGACGCAATTTCCGTGTGAATTCGTCAATGAGTGGGAGTGAGGGCTGCAGTAAGAAGGATTAGTGGATCGGATATGAGATTGTCGTATCCCAAATAAAATTCCTGTGGTTTCCGTAGAAACGTTACTCGATTTAGAAGGAAATGTCTTAGAACACATAGTATTCCGTAGCGACGCAATTTCCGTGTGAATTCGTCAATGTGTGGGAGTGAGGGATGCAGTAAAGAAGGATTAGTGGGTAGGAAATGTGAATGTCGTATCCCAAAAGAAAACCCTGTCGTTTCCATAGAAACGTTACTCGATTTAGAAGGAAATGTCTTAGAACACATAGTATTTCATAGCGACGCAATATCCGTGTGAATTCGTCAATGTGTGGGAGTGAGGGATGCAGTAAAGAAGGATTTGTGGATCGGAAATGAGATTGTCGTATCCCAAAAGAAAATCCTGTCGTTTCCATAGAAACGTTACTCGATTTAGAAGGAGAAGTCATAGAACCCATAGTATTTCATAGCGACTCAATTTCTGTGTTAATGCATCAATGTGAGGGAGCTGGGGATGCAATAAAGAAGGAATAGTGCATCGAGAAGGAGATACTCGTATCGCAAAAGAAAAGCCAGTCGTTTCCATAGAAACGATACTCGATTTAGAAGGAGAAGTCATAGAACCCATAGTATCTCATAGCGACGCAATTTCCGTGTGAATTCGTCAATGTGTGGGAGTGAGGGATGCAGTAAAGAAGGATTAGTGGATCGGAAATGTGATTGTCGTATCCAAAAAGGAAGTCCTGTCGTTTCCATAGAAACGTTACTCGATTTAGAAGGAAATGTCTTAGAACACATAGTATTTCATAGCGACGCAATTTCCGTGTGAATTCGTCAATGAGTGGGAGTGAGGGATGCAGTAAAGAAGGATTAGTGGATCGGAAATGAGATTGTCGTATCCCAAAGGAAAATCCTGTCGTTTCCATAGAAACGTTACTCGATTTAGAAGGAAATGTCTAGAACACATAGTATTTCATAGCGACGCAATTTCCGTGTGAATTCGTCATTGTGTGGGAGTGAGGGATGCAGTAAAGAAGGATTAGTGGATCGGAAATGTGATTGTCGTACCCCAAATGAAAATCCTGTCGTTTCCATAGAAACGTTACTCGATTTAGAAGGAAATGTCATAGAACCCATAGTATTTCATAGCGACGCAATTTCCGTGTGAATTCGTCAATGTGTGGGAGTTTGGCATGCAGTAAAGAAGGATTAGTGGATCGGAAATGAGATTGTCGTAACCCAAAAGAGAATGCTGTCGTTTCCATAGAAACGTTACTCGATTTAGAAGGAGAAGTCATAGAACCCATAGTATTTCTAGCGACTCAATTTCTGTGTTTATTCATCAATGTGTGGGAGTGAGGGATGCAGTAAAGAAGGATTAGTGTATCGGAAAAGTGATTGTCGTGTCCCAACCGAAAATCCTGTCGTTTCCATAGAATCGTTACTCGATTCATAAGGAAATGTCTTAGAACACATAGTATTTCGTTGCTACGCAATTTCCGTGTGAATTCGTCAATGTGTGGGAGTGAGGGATGCAGTAAAGAAGGATTAGTGGATCGGAAATGAGATTGTCGTATCCCAAAAGAAAATCCTGTCGTTTCCTTAGAATCGTTACTCGATTCATAAGGAAATGTCTTAGAACACATAGTATTTCGTTGCGACGCAATTTCCGTGTGAATTCGTCAATGTGTGGGAGTGAGGGATGCAGTAAAGAAGGATTAGTGGATCGGAAATGAGATTGTCGTATCCCAAAAGAAAATCCTGTCGTTTCCATAGAAACGTTACTCAATTTAGAAGGAAATTTCATAGAACCATAGTATTTCATAGCGACGCAATTTCCCTGTGAAATCGTCAATGAGCGGGAGTGAGGGATGCAGTAAAGAAGGAGTAGTGGATCGGAAATGTGATTGTCGTATCCCAAAAGAAAATCCCGTCGTTTCCATAGAAACGTTACTCGATTTAGAAGGAAATGTCTTAGATCACATAGTATTTCAGAGCAATGCAATTTCCGTGTGAATTCGTCAATGAGTGGGAGCGAGGGATGCAGTAAAGAAGGATTAGTGGATCGGAAATGAGATTTTCGTATCCCAAAAGAAAATCCTGTCGTTTCCATAGAAACGTTACTCGATTTAGAAGGAAATGTCATAGAACCCATAGTATTTCATAGCGACGCAATTTCCGTGTGAATTCGTCAATGAGTGGGAGTGAAGGATGCAGTAAAGAAGGATAAGTGGATGGGAAATGAGATTGTCGTAACCCAAAAGAGAGTATTGTCGTCTCCATAGAAACGTTACTCGATTTAGAAGGAAATGTCTTAGAACACATAGTATTTCATAGCGACGCATTTTCCGTGTGAATTCGTCAATGAGTGGGAGTGAGGGATGCAGTAAAGAAGGATTAGTGGATCGGAAATGAGATTGTCGTATCCCAAAATGAAATCCTGTCGTATCCATAGAAACGTTACTCGATTTAGAAGGAGAAGTCATAGAACCCATAGTATTTCATAGCGACGCAATTTCCGTGTGAATTCGTCAATGAGTGGGAGTGAGGGCTGCAGTAAAGAAGGATTAGTGGATCGGATATGAGATTGTCGTATCCCAAATAAAATTCCTGTGGTTTCCGTAGAAACGTTACTCGATTTAGAAGGAAATGTCTTAGAACACATAGTATTCCGTAGCGACGCAATTTCCGTGTGAATTCGTCAATGTGTGGGAGTGAGGGATGCAGTAAAGAAGGATTAGTGGGTAGGAAATGTGAATGTCGTATCCCAAAAGAAAACCCTGTCGTTTCCATAGAAACGTTACTCGATTTAGAAGGAAATGTCTTAGAACACATAGTATTTCATAGCGACGCAATATCCGTGTGAATTCGTCAATGTGTGGGAGTGAGGGATGCAGTAAAGAAGGATTTGTGGATCGGAAATGAGATTGTCGTATCCCAAAAGAAAATCCTGTCGTTTCCGTAGAAACGTTACTCGATTTAGAAGGAGAAGTCATAGAACCTATAGTATTTCATAGCGACTCAATTTCTGTGTTAATGCATCAATGTGAGGGAGCTGGGGATGCAATAAAGAAGGAATAGTGCATCGAGAAGGAGATACTCGTATCGCAAAAGAAAAGCCAGTCGTTTCCATAGAAACGATACTCGATTTAGAAGGAGAAGTCATAGAACCCATAGTATCTCATAGCGACGCAATTTCCGTGTGAATTCGTCAATGTGTGGGAGTGAGGGATGCAGTAAAGAAGGATTAGTGGATCGGAAATGTGATTGTCGTATCCAAAAAGGAAGTCCTGTCGTTTCCATAGAAACGTTACTCGATTTAGAAGGAAATGTCTTAGAACACATAGTGTTTCATAGCGACGCAATTTCCGTGTGAATTCGTCAATGAGTGGGAGTGAGGGATGCAGTAAAGAAGGATTAGTGGATCGGAAATGAGATTGTCGTATCCCAAAGGAAAATCCTGTCGTTTCCATAGAAACGTTACTCGATTTAGAAGGAAATGTCTTAGAACACATAGTATTTCATAGCGACGCAATTTCCGTGTGAATTCGTCATTGTGTGGGAGTGAGGGATGCAGTAAAGAAGGATTAGTGGATCGGAAATGTGATTGTCGTACCCCAAATGAAAATCCTGTCGTTTCCATAGAAACGTTACTCGATTTAGAAGGAAATGTCATAGAACCCATAGTATTTCATAGCGACGCAATTTCCGTGTGAATTCGTCAATGTGTGGGAGTTTGGCATGCAGTAAAGAAGGATTAGTGGATCGGAAATGAGATTGTCGTAACCCAAAAGAGAATGCTGCCGTTTCCATAGAAACGTTACTCGATTTAGAAGGAGAAATCATAGAACCCATAGTATTTCTAGCGACTCAATTTCTGTGTTTATTCATCAATGTGTGGGAGTGAGGGATGCAGTAAAGAAGGATTAGTGTATCGGAAATGTGAGTGTCGTGTCCCAACCGAAAATCCTGTCGTTTCCATAGAATCGTTACTCGATTCATAAGGAAATG